>NC_063337.1:77550227-77570887 GCF_021869965.1 Rhincodon typus
TCCCCTTCCTAACTCCCTACCTACACTCACCTTTCCTGGCCCCATCCTCGCCTCTTCGACCTGTTTGTTTCCTCTTCACCTATCCTCTCCTCTATCCCTCTTCTATCCGCCTCCCACTCTCTCCCTATTTATTTCAAAACCCCCTTCCCCTCCCCCTTTTCTGATGAAGGGTCTAGGCCCGAAACGTCAGCCTCTCTGCTCCTATGATGCTGCTTGGCCTGCTGTGTTCATCCAGCCCTGCACCTTGTTGTCTCTCATTAATTTATTGTACTTGGTCTTGTGGTTTCAGCCCAAATCCTGAAAATCAGCATTTTTTGAAAAGCATCTGTGGAGAAAAATTAGTTTTGAGGGTCACTTGACCTGAAACAGTGACTTTGATTTCTCTCCATAGATGTTGCCAGATCTGCTGAGCTTTTCCAGCAATTTCTGTTTTCATTGTTGTTAGTGTTCTGGAGACCTGGATTTGAATCTTACCATGGCAGATGGCGGAATTTACATGCAATTAAAATAAAATATGGAATTACGAGTCTAATAATAACCATGTAACCATTGTTGATTGTCAGATCTCATTCACAAATGTCATTTAGGGAAGAAAATTGCTGTCCTTACCTGGTTAGGCCTATATGTGACTCCAGACCTACAGCAGTATGGTTGACTCTTAACTGCCCTTTGAACAATTAGGGATGAGCATAAAATACATGTATTGCCCAGTGATGCCCTAATTCTGTGCATGGATGTTATAATACCGTCAGTTTGTGTTTTAAGAAACTGATTTTTCTCCAAGCCAGTCAGAACAGAAGAAGAAGAGGTGCTGAGATAGACATCCTCAAGTGAACTGTCTCACTTTCTTTCCTCGTTCTCTGTCCATTCTTCTTGTAAGCTTGATCCCCCTGCCTGTTGATGGGCCAGTTCTCGCTATGGACAGAATCTAAGAAAAACAACAACTGCTGACTCCAAGAAACCAAACAGAAATTGTTTTCCAGCATCTTTAATTTTCCCATTGGAGAATTCAGAAAGACCACTGAGCTCAGCCCAAGGGAAAGATTAACAAGGACAAACTTGGATCAATTAGAGATGGAGACAGGATTATTTGTAATGAAAAACATTGAAATAGATTACTTATGTCTGTCTTCAAGGGAGAAGATAGAAAATCTTCCAGACCCTCAGGGGAACCAAGGGAATTGTGAAAAGAGGAACTCAAGTGAAAATAAAAAATTATTCATAATAATAAGAATGCTGTACAGCCAATTGATACACCAGTGGTTATCTTTTGAAATTCTCTACATTCTGAGATTCATGAAGATTGGAAAGTAACAAATGTAGCTTTACTATGTAAGAAGGGAAGAGAGAGAAAATGGAAGAATTGCAAAGTTCAGAAGGATAAGAGGCAATCCAGTTATTTTTAATCAACTTGTTGAGAGTCATTACTACACACCTCCAGAGTAGATGGGACTTGAACTTAGGCCTCCTGGCTCAGAGGTAGGCATGCTACTACTGAGAGGACACTGGAGAGGAATATCTAGACATTTTCTTTGTGAGCCTGTCTGATAAAACAGCCACTCATAGTTCTCATTTCCAGCACAGAGGGGCCAAGCTGAAGAGACAGTTGGACTTTGGTGTGCAGGTTCATTATTCCTTGAAAGTGGAGTCACAGGTAGATAGGATAGCAATGAAGGCATTTGGTATGCTTTTGTCTTTATTGGTCAGTGCATTGAGTATAGGAGTTGGGAGGACATGTTGCAGCTGTTTCTTAGTCCTAAAGAAAGATAATAGCCAGAACGTTGACTTCTCCTTTCTTCCAAATGCTGCCTGGCTTGCTGTGTTCTTCCAGCCTCCTGTTTGTCTACCTTGGATTCCAGCATCTGCAGTTTATTTTTTGTCTCTAACGCGATTTATATAGGATATCAGGTCAGCATGGACCAGTTGGACCAAGAGATCTGTTTCTGTGCTGTATATCTCTATGGCTGTAAGATTCTATGACTGGGTAACTGGGTAAGGACAGAGTGGACTGCCAGCTCCTGATGTGGGATTGATGTGAGACTGCACAGGGACTCTGCGGCTGTGTTCAAAGTTTAAAAATAAAGACAAAACAAAAAAAAACCCTCCTGCTCTCTTCCCCTCAATTTCAATGCTGCTCCATGCCGATCCATGCCGTGTACCAACTCCCAAAGCTCTACATCCTCAACGACAAGCTACATCTTTATACCCAACTGCGAAGTATGCAAGTGCCTGCGCAAATCTCCCATACCCAGGCATAACTGCTGTCTTAACATATGATCTTCTAACCACCTCAATCATCCTCTGCCTCTTTTACACCTCAGTACTAGCTTAATGACATCTCATACATTCCCACCCGTCACACTTTGCCCTTCCCCATCCATGCCAGCTAACTTGTTATCCAGAATGGACATACCTCAGGAGGCATGCTGACAGAAAATAAAATTGTGTCTAGGCCCGAAACGTCAGCCTTCCTACTCCTCTGATACTGCTTGGCCTGCTGTGTTCATCCAGCTCTACACCTTGTTATCTCAGATTCTCAAGTATCTGCAGTTCCTGCTATCTCTGAAAAAATTGCGTCTCTGTTGATTATGTCAATACTTTAAATAAAACACTGATTGATGCAGACACCTGAAAAGCCCAACTTTTTTTTTGTCCTTCAACTCCACATGTTTTTTGAACTGCTCCTTGACAACTTTGGCTGACCCAATCATCAAATTAGTTATCAGTAAAATGCTGGAAGAGACTGTTGACTGTGCTGTCAGGCAGCATTTGTTCAGCAATAACCTGTTCCCTGATGTACAGTTAGGGTTCTACCAGGGCTATTTAACTCCCGACATTATTACAGCCTTGATTCAAACATGGACAAAAGAACTGAATTCCAGAGGTGAGGAGAAAGTGGCTGCCTTTGACTTCAATACATCATTTAGGAGCCCTAACAAAACTATAATCACTGAGAATCAGAGTTAACTCTCTATTAGTTGGAGTGATACTTAGCACTAAGAAAGATGATTCTGGTTGTATGAATCATTTGAGCCAAGGATATCTTTGCAGGAGTTCCACAGGGTAGTGGCTTAGACCCAACCATCTTTAGCTGCTTCATCAATGATTTTCCCTCCATCATAAAGTCAGAAATGGGGATGTTCAATGATGATTGCACAGTTATCAGCACCATTAATGAGTCCTCAGGTACTGAAGCAATCCGCGTCCAAATGCATAAAGATTTGGGCAACATCCAGTCTTGGGTTGATAAATGACAAGTAATCTTTGCACCACAAAAGTGCCAGACAATGACAATGTCCAACAAGACAGAGCCTGACCATCAAGCCATAAGTTACAAGGTATTACTGTCACTAAATTTCTAACCAGTCAATCATCTCGGCTGTAGGGCATCATTGCAGGAGTTCCTCAGTGTCGTGCCTTTGGCCTCAGCTCTGTCATCAATGACTATCCCTCCAATAAAATGTCAAAAGTGGGAATTTTCTCTTATAAATGTAATAGTCAGCAACAAGCACAACCTCTTTTATTAAAGCACAATGTATACGTATACAACAACAACATTCAAGGCTGGGCAGATGAGTCATTTGAGACACAGAAATGCCAGGCAATGACAATCTCAAACACAGAGAATCTAACCATTTTCCCTTGACTTTCAGTGGTATCATTAGTGCTGAATCCCCCACTATCAACTTGTTGGGGGTTAGCATTGATCACAAACTGAACTAGACCAGCCATGTTTACAAGTTAGGGGCTAGGAATTCTTCAGTGACTAACTCACGCATCTCACTAACACCTCTCCACTATTTACAAGGCACAAGTAAGGAGTGTGATAGAATGTTCTCCGATTGCCAGCATGAGTGTAAGTCAGCAACACTCAAGTAGCTTGACACCACCCGGACAAAACAACTTGTTTGATTGTCACTTCATCCACTAACTCTAGCACTCACTTTCTTCACCAGCAATACACAGTGGCAGCAGTGTGTATATCTACAGGATGCACTGCAGTAACTCATCAAGGCTCCAAGGACAGCATCTTCCAAACCCACAACCTCAATTGTCTAGAATGGGGAAGACGGCAGGTGCATGGGAACACACCACCTTTAAATTCTCCTCCAAGCCACACACTATCCTAACTTGGAAATATATCATCATTGCTTCTCCGTCACTGTGTCAAGATTCTGAAACTCCCTCCTAGACCCCCTGCCCCCATGGCGTTGTGGGTGTACCTGCAACAAATAGACTGCAGCAATTCAAGAAGGCACTTCACCAGCACCTTCTGCAGGAGAACTAGTGTTTCACAACAAATGGTGGCCTAGCTAGTGATGCTCAAAAACAAGAGTTTAGATACTTACTATGCAAAAGCATCCCGATCTATCACACTCCTAAAGGGCAGCTCATCTTTTCAAAAAGTATCCTGGGACCTGGTCTAATGAGATGCCTTTCTTCTCCAAAAGGGTAGCCTGGCTTTTCAAAAGACGTGCTCTGAGGACAGCTCTGCTCCTCCCTAGTTTGAATGCTATGTTCCAAATCCCTCACTCCACAAACTTCAAAATCCGATTTCCTTACATGCAGCTGACCAGTTAAATGGACAATTGTCTCCAGGAACAGGGAATGTAGAAAACAATGGACCATACCCAATCACACCCACCTTTCCCTCCTTAAATAAACGGATACACCAGGGTTGGGAAGGGGTCTTAGGATTCCAGACTCCTTCCACTTTTTTTGTAGCAGTGGAAATGCTTTCCATCATCGTAAAAATCTCGACTTTAGTTTCAAATTTAGGGGGAGACAATTCAGATCTAAGATGAGGAAGGATCTCTAGAATTGAGATTCTACACTGTAGAGGTCTGTAGAATCTATCATTGAGTATGTTCAAGACAGAAATTAATAGATTTCTAGATGTTCATGCTGCCTACAGGTATGGGGATAGCACAGGAAGATGGCATTATTTAATAATGATCTAATGAAATGGTGAAGAAAATTTATTGGCTGAATGTCCTACACTGTTTCCTACATTCCTCAGAGGCTTTTGCTGTCTACTGTCATCATCTGTGACAAACTCAGCCTGTAGAGGTACCATTCTCCACAGATTCCAGGGAACTAGGCATCTGTCTGTAAATCCTGTGGTCTGGGCAATGCCTGCTAAAGCCTTGGCCCCCTTCTTGTTCACTTCCCTGCCATTAGCATGCAGACCGCATGTCCCAGCACTTTGTCACTGCTATACAATGTGATGGTCTCCTCTGATATATTGTCATCAGCCCAATATTGCCAGTTTGAAATCCTCAACAGTTGAAAAATGCTGAACATACACAGGTACTTGCTTTTTAACATTTGCTGGAGAGAACTGAAGCATCAACCGCAGTGAGTAAACTTTGATTCAGATGGAAAAATGAAAACTTTGAATATCCACCCGAACCAAAAACTTGAATTCACCTCAGCTTCCCTGGTTCATTCAATCCATTAGTTAACTTGAAATCAACATGAAAACTATTTGCAAACACCTTACTAACATCTTCTAAGGGTGTCAATTGTACCAGTAAGTGCCTGCCTTCCTACAATAATTTATGCTCAACTTTGGCACGTGGATTGCTTGCCAACTTCTAAGTGTGTTTCCATTCAATGCAAATAGGCACTGTAGAGCCAGTTTGACATTTTGGCCAGAGTACAAACATTTTAAGCACCCCCAACTCATTCTTGGGCTTAAAATTGCTGCCAAATGTTTCCCAATTTTATTCTTTAATCACATTGTCTGAAAAAAATTGTAGAATGGACGTTTCTTTTTATACCTAATCTGATATTATTTTCTAATTGCAGTGAGGTGTAAAACAGGATATTAATTTACAGTCACTTTTATAATATAAATCTGGCATTAAAAGTTAAAAATGCTGCCAAGCTAATTCCTGTTTTTGGAACATACAAAGGTAGTCATTATTGCCCCAGAAGACCGAAGATTTGTTTTCTCATTACAGAAAGATGACTGATGGTTTAACCTGAGGGTCACTAATGCCTCAGGCGAGGACTAAGATTGGGGAACATGAGGCCTACATGGTAACCTCAGCCAGGGAATTGAACCCACACTGTTGTCATTCTGCATCACAAAACAGCCATTAAGCCAACTGAACTAATAAACCTCTTAGATCTGATTGACATTTAATTTTCTGATCCTTTCTCACATAAAAATGAAAGAAAAAACAAAATTTCAGTGGTGGGTATTCAATGATTCAATGATTTAATTCAGAAGAGGAGGAGATATGGGAGAGAAATCTGGCGATACAGTATAAATGACTGATAAGAGCACAGCCGCATTGATCAGAATGCATTATCCTTACTGAAACCTTAAGAATAACAAATAAGAGTCCTTTACAGCCAAATAGAGCTAGTCACGCATTGACAGGATGAGGAGGGATATAAACGTAGATTCATGCACAAGCTCAAACTTAATCTTAAGCTTTGTAATACCAATGTGATTCTAAGAAAATCTTACGCCTGATTGCCCAAGCTGGTATGTGCTAATACCTGACTCTCTTAGCTATTACAAATGCCCGTGCATTGATTTCTTGAAGAAGCAATAACAACAGTGGATATGTTGACAGTAACAGTACAGCTTTCCTGTCTTGTATTCCAGATTAATTCTGTTTCCCCAAATGACTAGCAGAAAATATCTGCACACTTAACTGTTAGATTGTTGTATACAAGTTACACATTGTTAAGTTGTAGGTTAGATAAGATAAATAACATACATCATTTAGGCACATCTGAAGCAGATTAATTCTTACCTTGGCTTTGGCAATGTCCCATTCTCCTTTCATCTACCTGATAGGAGGTTCTCCCGCAGTAGTCTCCCTATTGGAATTATGTTTAACATTCAATATTCAGGGTTCCTTGTAGTTCACCTTTTGACTTTGTGTGGAGGATTCTGCCAAATTTCTATTAAAACAATGTTTGCTGGCTTTTGCTCTTCCATCACCACCAAGTAATTTTTTTGTACTCTTGAATGTTTCAAATATGAACAGCTCACCACTGGATTTGCTACGGAGCTCATCTTGATGCAGTGAGTATAAGGAATTGCAGACCACAAAATTACGTAGGTGCACAGAATTAAAATATATGGAGGATCACTTGTAGATGGTGGACAGGCTTTTGGGGAGTCAGGAGGTGAGTTATTTGCTGCAGTATTCCTAGCCTCTGATCTGCTTTTGTCATCACTGTATTTATGTTGCTAGCCCAGTTCTGTTTCTGGTCAATGGTGACCCTTAGGATGTTGGTGGGGGATTCAGTGATGGTAACATCAAAGAGCAGTGGTTAGATTGCCTGTCATTGAAGACAGTCATAACTCCAAGTTTGCAGATGACACAAAGCTGGGTGGGAAGGTAAACTTTGAGAAATTACAGAATAGATTCAGTGTGATTTGGATTGGTTAAATATTTGGGTAAATACATGGAAGATGCAGTATAATGTGAAAGAATTTGAAGTTATCAATTTTGATTGCAAAAACAAGAAGACATATTATTATCTCAAAGGGTATCGATTGGGAAAGGGGGGAAGTGCAATGAAACCTGGGTGCCATTGTTTATCAGTCGCTGAAAGTAAGCATGCAGGTCCAGCACATGGTGAAGAAGGCAAGTGGTATACTGGCCTTCATAATGAAGTGGATTCAAATACAGGAGCAGGAATGTCTTGCTGCGACCGTAAGAGCACAGCTAAAACCACACTGGATGGGACTGACACATAGGGAGAGACTGGATCAGTTAGAATTATATTCACTGGAGTTTAAAGAATGAGCGGGATTTTCTTACAAATCTACAGTGCAGATGCAGGATGAATCTTCCCAATGACTGGGGAGACCAGAACCAGGGCTCACAGTCTAAAGATAAAGGGTTAGACTTTTAGGACAGAGGAAAGGATAAATTTCTTCTCCCAGAGAGTGGCAGGCCTGTAGAATTCTCTGCCACAGGAAACTGCAGATGCCAAAACATTGAAGACTTTCAGGAAATATGTAGATATTGCTTGTAAGATGAAAGAGATCAAATAATGTAGGGAGAAATTGAGAGTAGGATATAGAGCTGGATGATCAACTTGAATGGCAGAGCAGACTTGCAGGGCTGAATGACCTACTCCTGCACCTAGATTCTATGTTTCTATGATTGTTGTATAGCATTTGTAGGGCATGAATGTTACTTGCCACTTTTCAGCCCAAGACTGGACATTGTCCAGGTTTTGTTGCATTCGGACATGGACTGCTTCAGTATCTGAGGAATTGTGAATGGCACTGAACATGGCGCATTCACCAGCAAACATCCCCACTTCCAACCGTATGATGAAGGGAAGGTCATTGATGAAGCAGATACAGCAGTGCTAGATACAGGGAAGCTCATGTGAGGAATGTATGAGTGGTGTTTTGGGGCACTATGCAAAAGTCTTTTTTTTAATCTCCAATGCTGACAATGTGTTTTGGGATTAATGGCATTATATTTTTAGTGTGTGTTTTAAAAATTTGAATTTGTCTCATAATAATTAATGCATGGGATGAGGCCACGACCAGCTAGACTAGCATTTATTGTCCAGAAGGCAGTTGAGAGTCAAACACATTGCTCTGGGTCTGGACTCATATGAGGCCAGATGGTAGTTTCCCTCCCTAAAGGACATTAGTGAATCAAACAGGCTTTTCCCCAACAATTGATACGTTACCATCATTAGCCTCTTAATTCCAGATTTTCACTGAATTTAAATTCTATCACTTGCCATGATGAGATTTGAACCCAGGTTCTCGAACATTACCTGGGTCACTAGAGCAACACGCTAGTGATAATACCATCTAGGCCATCACCTCCCTGTATAATATCAGATGGCTTGGTTTATTCTATTTTATCTTTATTCCTTTTGTTAATCAACATTTGTTTTATTATTGAAGAAAAATAATAGCTGGGATCACACAGTAGAGCAAATGAATGAAATTATTTTGTATGAACCTAAGGTTACAACTTAAACAAAGAATTTGTTTACACGGCAGCTACCAGTCAAGCTGTACTGTTTTCATTGTTTGTTTTTGCCTGAATGGAACTATCCTGCCCAAGAGAGTGTTCTGCAGATGCGTAGAGCTCTCTCTCTCTCAGCACTTCAAAACATAACAGTTCGAAGAGCAAGCAAGAAAGAAGTATTGATTTCTCAATATTTAAGATGAAGAGGCTTTAAAACAAAACAGCCAGGGAATCTAACTTATCCTCTGAGTATTTCTCAAATATGGTTTACCTTTGCACTGGATTTACAATTCTTAACCTAAGTGGTATGAGACTCCCTGTTTTAACAACTCCACAACATTCTAGAATTGTGAGACCTAACTCTGAACTTCAGACTTCATCCATGTACCAATGATGTAGATATAACTTGTCACTTATACATTAATACACTCTAAATTATTTCATATTTGCGTTGTTGGTCCATTTAGAACTTTTAAACAAAACTCAATGACTGCTTACTGTAACATTAAACATTAATTCCCTACGTCCATTGTCTGTAATACTTGGTCTGCAGCTAATTTAGTGATACACAGCAAAAAGGAGTAGAGGAATTGTTACCATATGTAGAACCTTTGGGCAGAGTAAGATATCATATGTTTTTGATGTAGACACTACATTTATGCTTGCTGGCCAAATATTTAGTACTTAGTGCATTAAGAGTCATGTTTGTGAATGAAGACAGCAAATCAGCCTTCTTTCTGGCACATCATAGTTGACGCTATTTTTGTTACAAACTTCATGCTTCCATAACTGACAGTCAATAGAACCATGAACAGTTATCATTTTGATCGTTGTTGGAATATTTATAGTCAAGAAACCACCAAGAAAGTATGGTTTTGCTCCTTTGAAAAAAGAAACCACGAAACAGGTGCCTGAGAAAACATTTGGGATAGGAATGCACTGTGTTACTAATGTGTCTCCTGGCTTGTTACAGTCATGTGAAGGATTTAATTGGAGACTCCATCTTACATTACACGCTATTCCTGCAAGCTTGTGATATGGCTTCAGAGTGGAGGTGCGATTGAATATTGAAGAGCTGTATTGAATCACAACTACTAAAAAAGGAACCAAGGAATATTCTGGGCAGTTAAAAGATGCCGAGAGCTGGAAGAAGACACAGAAAAGGCATAGAAAAGCAAGTCACAGCTCAAAGCACTAGGTAAGGCACAGTGTCTACAAACTTTCTTCACCAAACTCCAGTTGAAAATAGATGGTATGAAACAAGCTGGTGAATTTTTTTATCATTTGCATTGACAAAACTACAATATTGAGACATATGTATGTAACAAGTCAGATCAGTTACCAGTAGCTACACTTTTATCACTATATAAAAACTGAAAGAACTGCGACCCAAAAGGTTAACTCTGATTTCTCTGCACAGATGCTGCCAGACCTGCTGAGCTTTTCCAGCAATTTCTGTTTTTGTTTGTGACACTTTTATCATTGTTGAGTAGAGTCCATTACAAAATGTATTCCATCCTAAATCTGTTGAAAAGTGGTAAAAGAAGGTACACTTCAGACATTTGAAAACCTTGATGACACGTTTTGAATTCCAAGTGAACGTGACACATGAATGGTACTGTGACAAAAGTTGTGTTACACATTATGTCTTGATTTGGATATTAAAATAGAGGCTTATTTTCTTCTTTGTTCTGAGAAGAAAGAAGGTTGGCAAAAATTATATTTGGAACAGAGTGTTTTCACAGATATAGCTACGAATGTGCATGCCAGTTCGTCAGGAGAACAATCAGCAGAGTACAAAATTTCATTAAAAAAGTAATATTCAATGCTTAACAGCTTGTCCCTGAATCTTATCAATTAAGAGTTAGGGCTGCACGAGAGAAATCTAATCAGGCATTTGTGTCATTTTCAAGAGAAAAAAAAATGAAGAAACAGAAAAAAGATGAAAGAGAAAAAAAAAACAGGGAATTATAAACACTTAGGTTAACATCAGTATGGGAAAATGCTGGAGTCCAATATAAACGATTTAATAACAGATCAGTTGGAAAACAACAATAAGGCAGAGCCAGCATTAAAGGGAAGTCATATTTGACAAATTTTGGAATTTTTCAAGGACGTAACTGATAGCATTGATAATGGTGAGCCAGTGCATACAGTTTACTTGAACTTTCAAAAGGCTTTGGTAAGGTCCACGAGGAAAATAACATGTGAAATTAAAGACCATGAGATTGGGGTAGTATACTGATATGGATAGAGAACTCATTGGCAGACAGAAAACAAAGAGTGAGAATAAATGGATCTTTTTCAAAGGCAAGGACTGTGGGTACCTATGGGATTAATCCTTGGACCCCAGCTATTTGCAATAAATATTAATGATTTAGCTGAGGGAAGTAAACTTAATTAGTCAAGTTTGCAGACATCACAAAACTAGGTGGGATGGTGAGCTGTGAGGATGTTGCAGAGATGTTTCAATGTAATTTGGACAAGTTAAGTGAGTGGGCAAATGCATGGCAGATGTTGTATAATGTGGATAAGTGTGAGGTTATCCACTTTGGTAGCAAAAAAACAGGAAGGCAGGTTATTATCTGAATGGCGATAGATTAGGAAAGGGGGAGGTGCCACAAGATCTGGGTGTTCTTGCATACCAGTTGTTGAAAGTAAGTATGCAGACGCAGCAGGCAGTGAAAAAGGCAAATGGTATGTTGGTCTTCAAAGTAAGAGGATTTGAGTGCAGGGTTTTCTTGCTATAGTTGTATAAGGCCTTCCCTGCAGTATTTTGTGCAATGACTGAAAGGTGAGACATCCCAGCTCTGACATCACAACCTCACAAAAGGCCTATTTGTTGCCTCACAAATTCCTGATTGCCTTGTGCTTTGACAGGCCTTCACCAAAAGGAAGCAATGTGGGTTAAAACTTGCTCCAGCCTGAAGGCAAAGCACCCATTTTTTCATGAGACCGACTCACAGTTATGACATATTTCTATCAACTTTTTAAAACTGTTAATGGATATGCAGGCAAGAAAGGAATACTTCTCAAAAATATCTTTTCGAAATTGGCCAATTTAATAGAAGAACTAGTAGATGCAGCAACTTCAGAAGATTAATAAGAATCAATCTATGAATCAATGTCAAGGAAATAAAATTGATCGAGCTATTTACCCAAGACAGACTGCGCTTGTTACTTTCCACCATTTCATCAAAATGTCAATAACACTCAATCAGTAAGCTTTTGATTCAATAAAGATTTATTACAATAAAGATGACTTTGCTTTAAAGGATTCTTATATCATGAATATTAGCATCACAATGTTTATTAATCACATTATTGTCAAGGATTATTAATAAGCTGTCAATTTACAAAATGTGGAACTGTTCTTGTGAATATTGTAAACCTTCTATCATTTGAGAACAGCACTTATACTTCAAGCACTGAGATATCAATTTTTTAGAGTAAATTTGAAAGTGTAGCCGTTGTGGTGTATAGAAACTCATATCAAAAGCAAGAAGGAATGGCCCTCCTGTGTTTGAAAATTACTTCTTGACATACTAGTGAGGCATCATGCCTTGCTAAATAATCTCCAAAACATTATAAATTGATTTACTTCATCTTTCAGCTTTTCCCATTTTACTTGAGGTCACAGCAATGCTGGTTGATCATCGTTCTCTATCTTATCCTGGCACTCATCCTATCTCCATCCAATCCCACTGTGTTTAAATCTCACCATTGCATCTTTCCATCTTATTTTAGGCCTTACTCCTCTCCATGTCCATTACCATCATTACCACATTAACTTGCTCTCTGCAACAGATGGTGGTAACATCTTAGTGTCTTGTCACTATTTTTTTTCAGTGCTCCCGCAATCTTTATTTTCTATTACCACTCCATCCCACAATGTGATAGTGCCTAATTTTGTCCTTTCTCATTACTCCACAAATTCATCATGTTGTTCACATCTCATATGTAGCATCCAGTCACTGTTTCTCTTTTCATGATGTTGTGCAAGTTTATGCAGTAGATGTCACAAGTATCTTGTAGGTTCTGCTTTTCAGATTCAGAAACAAATCATTATAATGTAACACCCTATTGCACTGCTTCCAATTACTTGAAGGCATTGCTTAAGTTCCATAATTCCATTTTCTACCATTACATTCATCACTCATTTGCTGCTGTTGAGATAATCACCCTCTATGAAGTATGCATGTACATTGAATAAAATGCATTATCTAAACTTTATGGACTCTAACAAAGAATATTAGTATACATATCTCCTCCGGTTTCTTTTTTTGTCCTTTCCCAATAGCAATGACTCACACAACTTGCCTAAAGTCAAGGCAGGGATCTTTGCTTTATGAATTTGAGGAACCTTGCCTGCTCCCAGTCAAAATTGAAATTCTTAAATGCACGATGCATTATTTTCCAAAATGGGATAATTGAACAGTGCATTACATCAGAGCCTGATTCTTTTTTCACATGTCAATTAGGCGTTACACACTTTCCAGCAACAATCATTATTTAAGATACTTATACAACAATCATATCTGACTTTTATTCTCCTCAATCCACAAGTTTGAGATCAATTGTTCAGCCTGCTTGGTTATGCTAGCTGAAGTAAATTTGTTTAATTTCAAACTGGGGATTGGAGCTTTTAACCTTTTAATCCATGAGAGTACATTCAGTCTAACTAGTTTGTTGATATACATTTTAAGTTAAATTTGCATATTTTTATAATAGCATGTAATGCATAAATTAAAAATAATGACCCCACCTTTTCTTTTGGATTTCCAGTCTGCTCCTACGTTTGCTGATCTCATTTCAGCTCGACATCTCTGTTCAAGTATTCAGAGCTGAGCTTCCCCAGAAATATAATTTATGCTTTGTAGGAAAGCTCTACTGCCGTGCTAGAACATTTGGTGTGGGGTTAGGTGGTGGACTTGGACATTTTTGCTTTTAGCAGCAATCCCTGGCATAAGTCTAAACTTTGAATGCGATTGTTAGTAATTAGATGAAAGGTTGAGTGGATAAACAGGCAGGGTGGGAGGGTGGTTGAAGTAAAAGTGGGTAAGATAGTACGTGGAGCAAGTGGGATGAGAGTGGCCATTGTATAGGGAATTAGATCGGCAAGGAAATATGTCATGTTGGGGTCTTTGCCACATAAAGATAGTCAGGTCAGGCCAGGGTGGGTAGCTAGGTGGTGGGAGTTAGTCAAGTGTGATTGGGTGGTAATCTGTTGGTGAGAGGATTTAAGACAACAAGGTGTAGAGCTGGATGAACACAGCAGGCCAAGCAGCATCAGAGGAGCAGGAAGGCTGACGTTTCGGGATTTAGTTGGGTCTGGTTAGGGTGTAGTTCAGTTGGCAGAGCTACGTCATTTGAATTGAGGGCGGGGTGTAGTGGATGGAGTTTAGGGTAGTCAAGATGGATTGTGTCAAAGGGGTTAGTCGGGTGACTGAGGGGAAGAAAGTCATGTCAGGCTAAGGGATATCAGAGGAGTCAAGTTAAAGGGGAGTAGTTGATGGTGCGTGTAAGAAATCAAGGTGGGAGTGGGGAGACACGAGGACTCAGGGTGAGAGACGGAAGAAATCAGATGTATAGTTACACAGACTTACACAAGGAGTTTTGTATCTAATATTTTCTGGGTGACTGTCCATATAAGTATATCAGAACTGTCTAAAATCTCTCATTCTAACTCTGATTTGCCTGTCAGTAGTTCAAACTTCCAAAGCAGTTGCTGCACAGGTTGATGAATCAGAATTTCATCTGACAATCCAGAGATTGTTAGATCTCGACTGCTAAGTATGATAAATAAGAGGGAGAATTGTATGATTGACCTCACTACTTTGCCTCCAATTTTTGACATCCAATGGCGGTGGCATAATATTTATATTACCAGTCATATTTATACGGTGAACTCACAGTTTTGTCTGATTCCAACAAACTTTATATACATAACAAATGATAAGATTAAACTGATTACACTGTCCTTGTTAACTGGAAGAAATGAACAATGAATTCTCATTTGTGGAGGTCTAACACTGCTTCACTTTAGGATATAAACTTTTTAAAATTCACTGTGCTAAATGGAAATTATTTTTAATAACTACTAAACCTTTGGCTTCGTCACCTCTTTGTACTGGGATTCTGCCAAGGCAAATATATGAAGTGCAATTATTACACATGCTTCTGTTAAATGAATATACGATAGGCTAAACAGGTAGAGATTTCTCAAAAAATAAACGCATTAACAAAGCACACAGTACCATTTCAAGGATGGATGTACATTCAACTTTTGGCTGGATAATAGCTGCATTAAATGAATTGCACTGAGCAACACAGATCCTTTTACCTGACAAGAGTCAAAGTGGAGCATTTTAAAATGATTTTTGCATTTAGAAATCAGGACAGAAAATTGCTGATCCATCAGATTAGGTAAAGGGGAGATGAGGCTGTGATAACATACCTTTCCAATTTTTGGTTAAGGAGAGTTGCAAACCACAATAATGTCAGTTTGACATTTAAAGATTGCTGTTCCTAACAGTGTGCTGATTATGCTTGCAATGCCAGGCCCTGAGTTACTTAAAAATAAATACAGTACAGAAAATTAAATAAGGAGAAGGCAGGTAGATCAAACAAACCTACTGTTCTCAATGAAATACAGTGAAAACATTAATCTTTCTGAAATATGGAAATTCTCCAATGAAAATGGATATTATGTTGAAATAGATAAAACGTTTGTCAAGATATTTTTCTGGTACTGCTTAAGCAGTATATATTATGCTTTATACATTGGCAAAAATCCAGACTTTTGGGCTTCTAGTGAAGGCTTTGTTTCACTGTTACTTAAGAGAGCCTATTTTAAATATTGTTTATCGTAAACATGCATCTATAAGATGGTTGCAAAATATTCATACCCAGCACTGAAGAATTCATTCCAAAGTGAAGTGACAGGTCATTAGAAGCACTTAGAGGTGAACTCAGATATTTTTGAGTTGAATTGTGACTCCTAAAACTGGTCACATTTGGGATCAGATCAAAGGTTAAAATTCAAAAGATCTGAAACGGAAATTCAATCTTCTTTAAACCTTGCAGTTTTAACAGAGACAGAATGTGGGATGTGTTGCTAAACCATTCTCAGGATATAGGTTGTTTATTTGAATAACTGAATGATGTTGTTCACTTTCATTTTAATCTGGAATCTATTTTTAGACTCAAATAAGCAAGCTTTCCATGTCTTTAGAAGCTCAACAAGTGAAAAGGGCTGAATCTATAAAGTATGTCTTAACGAAACTGTTTGTGGGTCAAGAGAAACAGGCTGTTCCTCCCCGTTTCAACAAGCTACACATTAGATCTACTATTCCTATTGTGATCTGTATTCTTCCCTTACCGTCCCCTCTTCTTCTGGCATTGATGGTAGGCCTATGGAGCTAGACTCCTGGAATGGTCCTGCCTGGTCATCTGTTTTCCTTATGTGTCAGGAAGCATTCCTATAGAAACATTACATCTCTACTCCTTTACAACTCATAGACTCTCACATCCATTGCAGAGTCAAAACTGAGAGATTACTCTCTTGTTCAACTTTCTGTGCGAGTAATCCACAGAAAGACTGCAGCAGCTTCTGTTTCATGAGTAGAGTCTCTCTTTAAGTGGGACACCTTTCTTTAAGGCATATTCACCTTGCATCATTGTTGATTAGTCTTAGGGTCATAATGTCAGAGTTTTACAGTACACCAAAGACTCTTCAGTCTATTGTGTCTGGGCAAGTCATCATGCATCCATCTATTCTAATCCAATGTTCAGCCTTATATGCTGTGGCATTTCAAGTTCTCATCTAAATACTTAAATGACTCAAAGATTCTCATCTGTACCATTCTTTTAGGTAATGAGTCCAGATAGCCACTACACTCTAGGTTAAAATATCTTCCCTCAAATCCTCTCTAAACATTTTGCTTCTTACCTTAAATCTGTTCTCCCTGATTATTGACTCCTTTACCAAAGAAAATAGTTTCTCCCTATCTTCTCTGTCTATGCCCCAGATGGATAGGGCAGCACAATGACTCAGAGGTAAACACTGCTGCCTCACAGCATCAGAGACCTGGCTTTGATTCCAGTTTCGGGCAACTGTCTGTGTGGAGTTTGCACATTCTCCCTGTGCCTGCGTGGGTTTCCTCCTGGTGCTCTGGTTTCCTCCCACAGTCCAAAGATATGCAGGTTAGGTGGACTGGCCATGCCAACTTGCCCATAGTGTCCAGGCATGTGCTGGCTAGGTGGATCAGCCATGGAAAATGCAGGGTTACAGGGACAGGATAAGAGAGTGGGTCTTGGTGAGATGCATTTCAGGGGGTCAGCATGGACTTGATGGGCCAAATGGCCTGCTTCCACACTGTAAGGATTTCATGATTGCATGATAACTCTGTACACCTCAATCAGCTACCCCCCCTCAGCCTTCTCTGCCCTTAGGTAAACAATACCAGCCTATCTAGTCTTGCTGTGTAGTAAAATCACTTCAGCTCAGGCAATATCTGGTGAATCTCCTTTGCTCCCTCTCTAGAGTAATCACATTTTGTCTATTCTATGGTCACCAGAACTGCCCACAGTACTCCTGCTTTGTGATAATTAACATCATATACAGCTCAATTAAAATTTCCTTTCTCTTGTATTCAATGCCTTGACTAATAAAATAAAATACCCCATATGCCTTCATAACCACTTTATCTACTTGCCTTATTGCCTTCAATCTCCCGTACTAGATCTTCGCATGATATCAAGAGTGTAAAATGGTTGATAGTAAATCAGCAGCCCATTTTGCATAACCCTGTTTCTATTTATTTGCATTGAAGCCATGGAATGTAAACCATAAAGCTATCGCATGGGACTTGTCAGCAATGTATAGTGACTCCATCCAATGCTTGAATATCTTCTTACCTTGTGTTTTCTACCAGTCCTGAGAGATGGCAAGATTAATGGATAGTACCAGGAGCAGTTTAGTTAATGCGTATCTACCCAGTTGCCATGGTATCCCCATGAAGTAGCATTAGCTTTCATGCAGGGGAACAATATGTTTCACATGTACCTGCTGGGCTTCTTCTGGCCCATGATCCACCTCCCAGCAGGTCTGGCTCAATGAGGAATTCATGATTACTCTTCTGGCTCAGTGCTCCAATTTAAATGGCAAATTGGGTTTCAATGACAGCAACAGACCTGATCTAGATATTTAAAAAAAAATCATTCTGACTTCTTTCAGGTGTCCTTCCCACCCGCTCAAAAGAGGAGCATCATACTAGGACACAACAGGAGGGCAACATGATCAAATGAAGTAAATGACTGGTTTCATTTTCGTCACTTCTTCTGGCTTCTGCCAAATTGGGATGATAATATCATAGATAATAATTCTGTCCTTACATTGTACTGTGTATGTTAGTAAATTCCATGTAACGTACACATGGAGCATCCAGATGGTGGAAAGGTTTTGGAAGCATTTAAAGAGATATTTAGATAAACACTTGAAGTGTGGAATCCTATTGAACCACAGTCAAGGAGCTGGAAAATTGGAATAGACTGGAATAGCTCTTGTTTGTCTCGCACAAACATAGTGGATTGAATAGCCACTCCCAGTGCCAAGAACATCTAAGATTTGAAATCAGTCTGTGATTGAAGACAGTAATATCACAAGCACCTCCCATTTATGAGTCGATTAACATTGATAATAATGACTATTTGTTTCATAAAGTACGCTAGCAGGAGAAAAGCCTAGATGTTTTGCTCAATGTGCAAGTTCCACCTAAACTCAACGTTCTCAAGAAATCACAGCCGTGAGCACACAGTTACTGCCAATGTAAGTCACTTCAGCAATACCAATTGCCAGGCTTTAAGAAATTGAATTGTGTTAGAATTTTTAAATGAGATTAAGATTCAAACTCATTGCCATTTGCTCAATGTTTCTGCTACCATAATTGGATCTGTTTTTGTTTCAGCTTTTCAGTTTTTGCTCTTGGCTGTGAACTGAGGCAATATTTTCCTGCCCAGTTTATTTGCTCATGTATCACAAACAATATAGGTTTAATATCAGCCCAATCAAATAAGATTGCAAAAAAAATGCAGACACTGGTATCTAAGGTAGACAAACAGGCAGCTGAAAGAACACAGCAGGCCAGGCAGCATCTGGAGGAAAGGAGCAGTCAACATTTCGGGTATCACACTTCTTCAGGAATGTTCAGAAACATTGAGCAAATGGCAATGAGTTTGAATCTTAATCTTATTTAAAAGTTTTAACACAATCCAATTTCTTAAAGCCTGGCAATTGGTATTGCTGAAATGACTTACATTGGCAGTAACTGTGTGCTCATGGCTATGATTTCTTAAGAACGTTGAGTTGAGGTGTAACTTGGACATTGAGCAAAACATCTAGGCATTTATCCTGCTACTTCATGAAACAAATAGTTATTATTATCAGTGTTAATGTTCCTACAGGACTGAAGAAGGGTAATACCCGAAACGTTAAATAAAAACCAAAAGAACTGTGGATGCTGTAAATCAGGAACAAAAACAAAGTTCTGAGGAGGGGTCACCAGACCTGAAATGTTAACTCTGTTTTCTCCTTAACAGATGCTGCCAGACCTGCCGAGCTTTTCCAGCAACTTTGTTTTTATACCCGAAACGTTGACTGCTCCTATCGTCCAGATGCAGGCTGGCCTCATGTGTTCTTCCAGGATCCCACTTGTCTATGTTGGATTCCAGCATCAGCAGATTTTTTTTTTGTCTCTAACCAAGTTTTACCACTGCAAAGTCTCTTCAAAGGATGGCCACTTTGAAGAAGTTCTCTGCCTCCCTCAGATGTGAACTCAGTGAGTCCCTTTCTCACTGCCACATTGCTGAGACCTCTTCAGCCCTTCAGGTCTTTGACCACTCAGTCCTGAAAAAAGGTGATACCCGATACCACTCCTTTCCTCTAAATGCTGCCTGGCCTGCTGTGTTCTTCCAGCCTCCTGTTTGTCTATCAAATAAGATTGCAGTCTTACAGGTAGAAGACTTGCATTTTCAGTCATGCTGATGTTTTGCTCCTTAAGCTGAGACCCAGAATAACGGCCTTCTTGTTTTCTTCACAAAGCATGTTCAAATTGATTTGAACTTGTTGTGTAAAGGATACTTCAGAAATGTTAGTTTTTAAAATAAATCTACTTTGTAGCTGGTAAGAATTTAGTTTTAATAATGTCAATCTTGGTATCCCAAATGATCATAATTAGCCATTTCTTTGTCTCTTTGAGCCCTTGAGCCCGAGACATTATATAAAACTTACTGAGTTGTCTATGTAATCTGACTGAGTCATTCATGCGTTTGCCTCCATTGATTTATCACTGAGCTAAGACCATTGTATGGTGATTAAAATAATTAATAACTTAGACCACTAAGCGGCACTTAGTAGTTTACTCATCGCACTGATGTACTTACAGCACTTTTAACATCAAACTTACCAAGCTTTTGTACAGGGATATTATTTAATAACATTTGTCACCAAAACACAGAGCAGATACAGAATAAAGCTTGGCAAAAGATGCAAGTTTTCAGGAATCTCTTAAAGGATGAAAAAAGAGCAAGGAAATGGAGTCTTTGAGAAGGAATTCCAAAACTTAAGGGTGTGGTAGTGGCCAGCACGTCACCAGTGCAAAAATAATCAAATTCTGGGACAAAAAC
>NC_063337.1:77571287-77609190 GCF_021869965.1 Rhincodon typus
GGGACAAAAACAAAGTTGCTGGAAAAGCTCTGCAGGTCTGGCAGAGTCTGTGAAGGTAAAAACAGAGTTAACGTTTCGGGTCCGGTGACCCTTCCTCAGAAAAGGGTCACCAGAGCCGAAACGTTAACTCTGTTTTTTCCTTCACAGACTCTGCCAGACCGGCTGAGCTTTTCCAGCAACTTTGTTTTTGTTCCTGATTTACAGCATCCGCAGTTCTTTCGGTTTTTATTAAATTCTGGGATGCTCCCACAGGCCAGAATTACAGATAGAGACGAGTAATTAAATGGATTAGTTTGAAAATAACGATGAGAACTATAAAATCAAGACATCGCTTAGCTCGGAAACTGTGTTGGTCTCCAAGGTGATAGAAGGTGAGATGTGAGTTAAGACATGGGCACCAGAATTTTGGATGATCCGAATTTTCCAGAAGGCACAGTGCGGGAGATGCATGACAAGAGATACAAATAGTCAATTTTACAGGGAGCAAGGGCGTGCCTGAGGGTTTTAGCAACAAATGAGCTCAGGCAAATACAGTTACATTCGAACATAAATTATTCAATCTTTGTGATAAACAAGGTTAACAAAGTAAGCAATTTTTGATTTGATGCAATTTTCTGTAAGTGCAGTTGTGATTGGAAAAAAAAATTGAGCCCTTCTGCTTGGCAATTACGAGTGTCAGATCAGAAAACTGGATAGAACATGGGAAAAGAAAGCAAAGATGGGGGAGTGTGGAATTAGAGATTGTGAGAAAGCTAGCCAGAAATATAAAAACAGATAGTAAGAGATTCTACAGATATTTAAAAACAAACAGGTTTATAACCAAGTGTTCATCCTGTAGAAAGTGAGACTGAGAAAGTAATGATCAGTAATGACAGATTAATTAAACAGCAATTTTACATCATTCTTCACTGTGGAAATTATAATAAACATCCCAAAATACCTTTAAATTAAGAAACGGTAAGCGGCCACAGTTTAGCATGCATAGATGGTTGTCTATCTATCAGGAAAGGGAGGCAGTAGGCAAAAATAGTTCTTTTCATTTGGTGTGAATGATGTGCCACATGGATTAGCGTTAGGATTTTCAACTCTTTTCCATCTACATAAATGATTTGGATGAAGGGTCTAGGGGTTTTCAGATAGTTGTAAAATTCTTAATTAGCCTTAATTAGCCAATCAGAGCAGCTATGAATAGTTATGTTCGTATTACCATTGAGAAAGACTTTTACAAAGTGTATTCCATTCTATATCTCTCTGCAGAACTGAAAAACAGACTGCAGAAACTTTGAAAACCTGAAGGCTTTCAATCTTAAGTGACCACAACGTATGAATTGTATGTGTTAGAGCTCAAGGTGTAAAAGAGCCTGTTGATAAATATGTGACTGCATTGACGCAGCTTGCAGAATCCTGTGATTTTTTAACATCTAAAAGGTGATCTCATCAAATAGTAGGAATTCTGTGTCCAAGATAATTCTATTACAATTACGAATACAAAGAGAAGATAGTCAGACTTTTAAAGAAATTATAAACATTTACAGAAGCTCTGATCATATACATGAACAGCTACTGCACATACACGGAGAACAGGTGAGTTTGTCCACAATGTGGAAAGATAGATTAGACCTTATAAAACAAAGAAAGTACATCCTGTGTAGGGGAAAATAATACTTTAAATGCAAGAAGCTAAGTCACTTTCCTTGGAAGCAAACAAATGTCTATAAAATCTAAATATGCTTACTGCAGAGTTGTTTGTTGGCAACATGGTACTAGTTGTTAGACAAAGGTTTAGATTCAATCTACATCTTAATACAGGTTCTAACATCGAGTCCAAAAGAGGAAAATGGTTTATACCTAATATGATTAAGGCAGCACACTCAAGCATCAAGCGAATAGACACTGGTACATCCAGCAATTTTATGAGCTTCACAAACCTGTGTAAAAGTACAAAATGGTGATCCAAAAGTGAACACTTTGAAGATAAAGTTTAGGTTCTGTGATGGAACAATCTTTACTCTGAAGGAAGAAATTTCTTCGAGAATCCAATGTCATGGCAAATCAGAAACAAGTAGAAAGTTTGGATTAATGGTTGTAAATCAAACAATCATTAATGTAAAATAAGTTACAATATTTCACAAGTCAAATTGATTGAAAAACAGCATAAATCTGCAGTCAGCAGAAAAGACTTTGGATCAGAACCACAAAGCACATCATTCCAATCAACAGGCATTGGATAGAAAGCCGACAGCTTTCATGTAAGCTGTGCACGTAAAAAGACTGACAAAGTAGGGACTAATTAAAATAACAGAAGTTTGAACAGTTTTACAAATGCCTGAGAACAGTCACTTGCATAGTGGATAATTTGGGTAACTCAGTGTAAATCATGTATGCAGATTTTATTTTGATAAAAAGAGAAATGGTTGGATGGAAAAGCTATCCTGCAACTGTACTGCAAAAGAATTCTGAAGAAGGGTCACTGGACCGAAGACATGAACTGTGCTTTCTCTCCACAGATGCTGCCAGGCTTGCTGTGTTTTCCTTGCAATTTTTGTGTTTGGTTCTGATTTCCAACATCCTCAGCTCTTTTGCTTTTCTGCAAATGTCCTTCCTGGCTTACTGTTATCACGTGATCTGTGACGCAAAGAAAGCACACCCACCCAAACATCCGTCTTACAATCAGTTGAATTACAACACAGTTGTCCTGTGAGCTTGCAACAGAAGGTACAGCTGATAAATTTGCTAATGGCACAAGTTCAGTAAGAAATTAAGGTGCGATGAGGACATAAGGTTAATACAAAGGAATATTGATTAACTGAGTGGGCAAAGGTCGGAAAATGAGGTATTATGCAGGAAAATGTGAAATTGTCAATTTTGCCGAGACAACTGAAAAAAATCATATTTCCTCAATGGTGAGAGATTGCAGAGCTCTGAGTTGGATATTCCAGTATATGAATCAGAAAAAATGCTAGTTTGCGGTACAACATGTAATTAAGAAAGCTAATACAATGTTACAATTTATTGTGAGAGGAATTGCAATACAAGTGTTGGGACGTTGTGTTTTAGTTATCCAGGGCATTGGAGGGACCACATCTGGAGTATTGAGTATAGATTGGTCTCCTTAGATAAGGAAGGATATCAATGCATTGGAAACAGTGCCAAATAGCTTTCCAGATTAAGATCAAGAATGGGAGGATTTTCTTCAGGGGCAAATGTGGATAGTATCTGTTGGAGTTTAGAAGTGCAGGAGGGGACTTGATTGAAACATTTCAGATCCTGAGGAGTTTTGAGAGGGTAGCTGTAGTGTAGATATTCTTTCTGTTGGAGAATCGATAATGAGACTTATGTTTATAAGTTACTGGTCACCAATTTAAAACAGAACTTCGACATAGTTTGTTCTGAGTATCATGTGTCTATGGGACTTTCTTTCTTAAAAAGTGGTGGAAACAAAGTCTTTGAATATCTGTAAAGTAGAGGTAGATGGATAATTGATAAGCATGGGAGTGCAAACACATTAAGGATAGGCAGGAATTTAGAACTGAAGTCACACTAAGATTAATAAATATCTTATTCAATGATTGTGAAGGCTCATGAGTCCAAGTGACCTACTCCTGCTCACTAATTTATACGTTTGTACATTCAGTGTCTGTAAGTTTAGCACAAGTGCCACTGAAACATTATTTGGTACTATTGTCCATAATAACATATCGAAAATTGTCTTCACCATCCTTTATCTCAAATATTTTACCTTCACTAATGTTATACAATTATTTGTTCACATTGATAGAAATATGAATAACAGGAAGCAATGGTCTAATAGTACTATCACTAGACTATTAATCCAGTGTCCCAGGTTATGTTCTGGAGACCTGGATTCAGATCCTATCAAACAGCCAGTGTGGGAGAATGGTGGATTGATTGGTTTGTGATTATAAATACTGCATTTACAGGGAATTTGTAGTCTGGTGTCCGTGTCCCTACCTCTGAGCTAGGAGGCATGGATTCCAGTCCCATCTGTTCCAGAGATGAACAAGTTGATTAGAAAAAGAAGTCTAGAAATGCAAATAATTCCTCTACATTTAAAAAGGATTTTCAGCATGTCAGCTAATAATGCAAAGCTCAGCAATATCTAATTAACTACATAACAATGAATAACACACTTGTTCAGATATCCGCTGAAGAGCGCTTTTGCTGATTTCAACAAGATTATTAAAAGAAAGTTTGGGAAATTTGTAAATCTAATCTCTGGAAACAATGTAGACATTGAATAATACAATGGAGATGTAGCAACAGCAGAACTGACAACAGAAGTAATGGTTCTAAGGAGATTAAATAGCCTATGTTTGAAGAGAAGATGCTTAAATTCACAATTACGAAACAAGAAACAAAATGGTTGCAGAGAAAATGAGCTTAGCACATTGAATGAAAATAATCAGCACCTCATGACATATAATTAGATGTGTTTAAATATGCACATTTGTCCAAGGGGGAAATGTAAAATAAATTTAAAACATTTACAATAATTGTGAGCTTAATTGGAATCTGTGTCTGAATGTTTCACATCACTTGTAAGAGAACATATCCAGATCTGTGAGAATATATTATTTTATTGCAACATCCATTTTGTTTGACTTTTTTAATTCATTTTGTGGGATGTGGGTGTTGCTGGCTGGCCAGCATTTCTTGCCCATCCCTACTTGCCCTTGAGAAGGTGGTGGTGAGCTGCCTTCTTGAACCGTTGCATTCCTCCTGCTGTGGGTTGACCCACAATGCTATTAGGGAGGGAATTCCAGGATTTTGACCCAGCGACAGTAAAGGAACGGCATATATTTCCAAGTCAGGATGGTGAGTGGCTTGGAAAGGAACTTGGAGTTGGTGGTGTTCCCATATATCTGCTGCCCTTGTCCTTCTAGATGGAAGTGGTCGTGGGTTTGGAAGGTGCTGTCTGAGGATCTTTGGTGAATTTCTGCAATGCATCTTGTAGAGAGTACACACTGCTGCTACTGAGCATCGGTGGTGGAGGAAGAGAATGCTCGTGGGTGTAGTGCCAATCAAGTGGGCTAATTTATCCTGGATGGTGTCAAGCTTCTTGAGTGTTGTTGGGGCTGCACTCATCCAGGCAAGTGGGGAGCATTCCATCACACTGCTGACTTGTGCCTTGTAGATGGTAGACAAGCTTTGAGGAGACAGGAGATGAGTTACTTGCCACAGTATTCCCAACTTCTGGCCTGCTCTTGTAGCCACTGTGTTTATGTGGTGAGTCCAGTTGAGTTTCTGGTCAATGGTAACCCCCAGGATGTTGAAAGTGTGGGATTCAGTGACGGTAACACCATTGAATGTCAAGGGGCTGTGGTCAGATTGTCTCTTATTGGTGATTGTCATAGCCTGGCATTTTAGTGGCACAATGTCACTTGCCACTTGTCAGCCCAAGCCTGAATATTGTCCAGATATTGTCTTGTTGCATGTGAACATGGACTGCTTCAGTATCTGAAGAGTCACGAATGGTGCTGAACATTGTGCAATCATCGGCGAACATCTCCACTTCTGACCTTATGATAAAGGGAAGGCCATTGATGAAGCAGCTGAAGATGGTTAGGCCTAGGACACTACCCTGAGGAACTCCTGCAGAGATGTCCTGGAGCTGAGATGATTGACGTCCCACAACCATCTTCCTATGTGTCAAGTATGACTCGAACCACTGGAGCGTTTTCCCCCTGAGACCCATTGATCCCAGTTTTGCTAGGGCTCCTTGATGCCACACTCGGTCGAATGCAGCCCTGGTATCAAGGGCTGTCACTCTCACCTCATCTCTGGAATTTAGCTCTTTTGTCCATGTTTGAACCAAGGCCGTAATGAGGTCAGGAACTGAGTGGCCTTGGTGGAACCCAAACTGGGCATCACTGAGCAGGTTATTTCTGAGCAGGTGCTGCTTGATAGCACTGTTGAGGACACCTTCCATCACTTTACTGATGATCGAGAGGAGATTGATGGGGCATTAATTGGCCGGGTTGGATTTGTCCTGCTTTTTATGTACAGGGCATACCTGGGCAATTTTCCACATTTTCGGGTAGATACCAGTGTTGTAACTGTACTGGAACAGCTTGGCTAAGTGAGCGGCAAGTTCTGGAGCACAAGTACTATTGCTGGAATGTTGTCAGGGCCCATAGCCTTTGCAGTATCCAGTGCCTCCAGCCGTTTCTTGATATCATGTGGAGTGAATCGAATTGGCTGAAGACTGGTATCTGGCACCACTGGAGGAGAACGAGATGGATCGTCCACTCGGCACTTCTGGCTGAAGATTGCTGCAAATGCTTCAGCCTTATCTTTTGCACTGATGTGCTGGGCGCTTCCGTCATTGAGTAAGGGGATATTTGTAGAGCCTCCTCCTCCAGTGAGTTATTTAATTGTCGATCACCATTCACAACTGGATGTGGCAGGACTACAGAGCTTAGATCTGATCCGTTGGTTATGGGATCGCTTAGTTCTATCACTTGCTGCTTTCGCTGTTTGGCATGCAAGTAGCCCTGTTTGGTGGCTTCACCAGGTTGATACCTCATCTTCAGGTATGCCTGGTGCTGCTCCTGGCATGCCCTCCTGCACTCTCCATTGAACCAGACTGTTGTTATTATAAAGGGAATATAGATATTTTCCAAAAAAATCTGTACAGACATATTTTATTGCAACATCTATTTTGCTTGATTATTGCTACTCTGAAGGAAATGTAGAAATTTTCTGATCAACCTGTACACAAACATTATTGCACATCTCTGCAGGAATTGGGACTTGATGTTGATATTAATTGAGGTATTACTGTTTTTTTTTTCCCTGAGCACATTTCAGTCAGAGAGCGTGCTTCAGAAGATAATAGGCACATGGAAGCCGGCACTAGGGAAATAAGAAGATGACAAAGATGATCAGATCACTTCTGTCAGTAAGAGGTCAATGAAGAGGTCAGCAGCCTTATGGTCATCCATAGAACCTGGCTGCAGTGCTATAAATGTAACACTGGCCTCTTTCAGAAGCCAAAGTAAGTGCACAGATGGCATGGAGATCGAAAAGTGAAGTGATTTGAATGTGGGATCTCTCACGAGTAGAAAGTAGCATGATGCATACACATCACTCTATGTGGCAAGAGAGTTTTGGAGCTGTATTGGAGGAATTTCTGAATTGCAACACTTATTGTCTAATCAGGAGCATTCAAGAAGTGTTGGCCCTGACAAAGTACCAATATTCAAAAGCATACTTGCAGTACAACATAGATATTAAAGTTTAACTTTCCACATCCAGGAGACACAATTTCAGGGAAATTGTCAGGCCCGGAGATGATTAACTTAATGTGGCCATTCTCATTGTGCTAGAGAAGGGGTACAGGAACAGGGGCCCAAGTTGGAGCTGACACTTTGGTCAAGGCGAGGTCGGTGAGGTTTCAAGGTACTTAACACTCTCTTGCAAACGGTGTTCAAATTGTGTGTGTATTGTTGGTGTCCTTGTTGGGAAGGGGGATTGGTGGTGTCAAGAAAGTGGCATTAATGGATTTAACTGACAAAGCTTGCACAATTTAGAGAAGATAATCTGTCTGAATGTGGAAGGGTCTTAGATGCAAAAACTGCCGACCATCTTCTAATTATGCCAGTGTGAGTGTTCTGGGCAAGTGAGTCCTTCTGAACTCACCTCCAGTAATGATGTTGCCCCACATCCTCTGCTTTGTTTCCCTCGCAGAGCAAACAAGGGCAGCAACAGCTATAACCTGAGGATCCCTGGTTAACTTCCAAGGAGAATGACAGAGCCTGTGAGGGTGCAGCATCACTTTGTTGTTCTTGACCCCCATACCAGCACAGCTATATGTATCTTGGACTGTGTGTGCAGTTCAGCTGTGAGGAAACCACACAAACTAATAAGAATGCATGACAATTGCATGACCAGCTGTCAGAGACTGAGCTGAAGTGGGGTTTTGACACTCTGAGGTGAGCTACATGCGGAGCCCTAGGCTCGTGACAAACCTCTAGTGCCATCCATCCATCAGCAGATGCAGGATTTACAAAACAAAATAAGTGGAAACTCAGCAGAAATTCCAGAAGGGTTGCAAACTCTGGCTTGGATATTGGAGGAATTCATCCAGGTCATTTTAGTGCTGGTATCATCCACTATTTTAATCTACATTTTAAGCTATTATTGCTATTTTGAGAGGTAGATATGTCTTATTATCTCTGAGCTATAGATATCTATATATACACTCTGAGGATCTTGATTTCTTAGCTTGGAATAAGGTTCTTTCTCTCTGGATGCACCAACACCTTTAGTTACATCTGTACATTACTGGTTAAAAAAAATACAGCTCTCCAGTGTAATATCTAACATGTCTCTTTCAGGCCTGATGTCAGAATCACACCATCATTTGAGAATTCCATTACATGACAGTAAGACAGTATTAGAGAAGACATCAGACCAGAAGAAGCATGTGGAGAGAGTGATTTTAGACATTAAACTGGAGAGCAAGTCAAATTTCATCCAGAAAAATAAGAAATTTTGGCCATTCACATACCAAGGCAGTCCTCCAGACAAAGACAGTTATTCAATCCCAGAACTCAGTGCATTGTGGTCTATCCAAGATGTGATATAAGTTTTGTATGACTTCAGTGTTTTTAAAATGAGCTCCAGTGCATTGTTTGCATTTGTTTTACATTTGCTAATCACCATCTAGTAAAATGTAATGGCCCCTCATGCAGCCATCATTAAATCATCAAGCTAACTATGTTGTGTTAATGGTTGGTGAAAGCCAATTGATTCCATTGACTGAAATTCTATCAGCAACCAACATCATGCTTGGCTAGAGAGGCAACCACCCTGTAGAAACCTGTTGGATATGCATTCGGCCTATGGGATGGAAGAGTGGGTGATTGTAGGGCCAGGATCAGGAAAGGGGAGCCCATGTTGGAAACCATCCCTACCCTCTCAACTGATCCCCTACCTCCTCTCCCAACAACTTTATCCCCACCTGTCACTTCCCTTCTTCTCGCATTCGTCTCTCCCCAGGGTTCTATCATCAATCTCTGATAAAGACCCCAATGTAGTGCCAGCAATAACCACCATTCCATTGCTGCTACCAATGGTAAGATGCTAGCAGACTCCAATTGTGTGGCAAATATTGCTGGTCAAATTTCTACCCTGCATTAGCCTTTAATCAACTGAAAGTCCATGGTGCCATGGCATCTGCCTGATTCTTATAAAATTTAGCTGAGCTTCTGGGAAATAGCTAAAGTGGGGATCTCTTTGTTTTTAACTGTTGTACAGGAAACCTAACTTTAACATTAAAAACAATGGGAAAAATTGAATGATTTCTGTAATGGTACCCCTAAATCTCTTTGGTTCTATCCATGATCCCATTCAAACATTTATTTCCCATGCAAAAAAATGCATTAGCTCAAATGTATCTACACTGAAATTAATTTGCCATTCATAGGCCCACTCTTTGTTGGCTAACAGTTTCTCGTATTTTGTCGTAATTCATCCTGTACAAACTTTGGGATGAATGTCTAATTTAATTTTATTATTCTGATTTTGGAAGTTGAGTTATAAAGTAGAGGTAAATAGAGTTTTGTTTTCAATTCTGTTGCAGCTTTTCTTTTTGTAAGGTCAGAAAATTTTATTTCAGAAGTAACATTTCTAAGAAATCATGTGACTGAAGCTAAATAATGAAACAAGCTACCTGATAAAACAATTCTTGATCCGTTCACTAAGTTGAGCATTTACAACTGAGAGGAAGACAGGGATTAGTCCCAAGCAGTATGGTTCAGAAAAGAAAAGACCTGTAACAGCAAATGGAAGCTTATTTTTGGCACTCTGCAGGCCATCAGTATGATCTAAGTAGATGGGGCTAGAAAAAACCCTGACCCTTTTTTTAAAGCACTCAGTAAGTCAGATTGTGGCTGTGTGTTTCATGGACAGATGGTAATGGAGTCACTCACATCTGGTAAATATGCAGACATTTGCCAAATGATAGTGTTTGTGACTTCACCAGTTTTGCAATATATTAATGAGTAAAGTGAAGGATACAACACTGGGGTTGAGTGTCTGAAAGGCATATTGCAGAGAAACAATGATTCAGTGTTTCATTTTGCTTTTTTAATGACATCTTTTCAAGTATCTTATGTGTACAGGGATTATTTTCTTTCCTTTGCATGTACTAAACTTCTGTTGCTTCGGTGAAACTATATTAAATATCTTCATACAGGGTTGTCAGTGACTAGCTGCCACAGTAGCCAAATTGCAAACATTAGACTTATGGTCTTTGGAATCTGACTTGTCAAGCATTATCATCAACACTGTATACCTCAATCTGAAAAATTTGATATTAGACTTTTCATCAGAATCCTTACCTTAGTGGCACATAAGATGCAGCAATTTTGGAAAGCACAAATGGAAAAGATTACTGCAACCAGGTATCCATCTGTTTCTATTGATAAATAAATGAATCCATTTTAAGTAATTTACATAAAAAATGATTTGTGTAAACTCTTCGAGATCCATTGGCAGAGAAATTAGAAGCAACAAGCAATCTGCCTAATCGAGATAGCATAACTAAAAGTAGCTAAATGTTACAGTGTTCTTTATATTGGAGTGGAAGACCTCAAGCTGTTTAAAGAACTCATCTATGCTTTGTGTTTTAATGAGCTCTCTGTCCCTTATTTTGGTGTACAAATGCCAGAACATTCATTATCACAACAAAAAACCGACTTTTATAAAACTGCAACATCAGGTTTTTGTGATCAGGACTTTTGTTTTTGCCTGTTAGCCAGACCTTGCTAAGATAAATTCCGATAAAGAAGTACAGGGATAGCGGCTACAGTACCAAATTGCAAAAATAAAACACCATACTTTCTATTTCTTCGTATGTAATGTTATTAAGAACAACAATGCTGAAATGTGAATTCAAGCGATTATAATTTAATTAAATTCCTGAGTTGGAAAATCCAAATAGTGATTTTAGAATTATGGAATGCCAGATTTTGCAGAAGCTAACATGTCAATTTGCTACAATTTATCTATTTTGGAATAAGAAGTTGCAATTTTGAAATGGTTTACCATACAATGATGTTTCATCATGGGTAATTATGTACTGCAATGTTATTTTAAGATTTAAGAATGGCCAAATATTAGTAAGCTGTCAACAATCCGTTGTTTAAATATTGGGCACAACATTTGTGGGCTAAGTCATATGCATCAGTGCTTTCAATACAATGTCTTGCCTGAACAGAGATGATTGAACTTTTGGGTTTGGAGGTCAGCGTGTTTGAGTTGCGGTTTTCCTTACTTTTTAATAATTATGATTAACACTCCGAAAATAGTGAGGATTATGAAGTGAGAACATTGACCTCTATGCCCCGTCATGGAATCTTGTCTGTCTTTAAGCAAGCCTGTCTGCTGGGATTGCTAACTAAAAACTGACAACTGTCAGCACATTTGGGAAAAAAAACAGCATAGCTTATAACTGCGGCATATTACTCAGTCTGGATCTATTCTGAATTTTCCAAAGGAACACTGGCAATTCTTTTGCTGCTACTAACATTTTTAAAATGGTGGACTGACAGTGGCATGGATCTTGCAGCTGCTCCTGAGATTCAGGCTTATTTCTAGATTTACTTCTAGATTTCTTCCTGTTATTATATTTAAATGTTATGAGGAATTTGGGCCAAGCACAGACACATGGGACTTGTTCAGTTTGGGATTATGGACTGGTTGGACCAAAGGGTCTGTTTCTGTGCTGTGTGACTCTTTAACTCTACTGACTGTTATGATGCAGACCATGAGATTTATATATTTTTAATGTAATTTATTGTAAGTTGGGTTTTTGGGGTTTTTTTGAGTTAATAAGATGTAGGTTTTGCAACAAAACAAGATAAACAAGCTCCAATTTAGAATGTTAGGTCAGTTTTTTTTTAACCTCAAGGGAACACCCAAAAATTTATTTTCAGTTTTACTTTAACATTTGACCAGTCCTGTATGGTCCTTGGCTGTAGATTGGTTTATAGACCAGGGCACCCGAGAAGGCAAAGATATAGTTAAACTACATTATTTTAGAGTCACAAATTACTGATAATCCCAGACCAGAAATTTTGGGATAAAACCTTTAAAACGTTACTTAAAGTGAAGAACATTTAAACTCATGTAATAGCTCCAGCAAGAAGCTATCTGCAGTTCAATGTATAAGTTAAACATATTGAGGTGCAAGTAAGAAGGATTTTGGTGTGAGTAATGTATGAGTGGTGTTTTTGTATATTAAACAAGATTGTTTAGGGGTATTGTACTGAGGTGTGTTTTTGATACTACATAAAACCTGTTGTTTTTTTTTCGATTTTTAAAGTGGTGTTTTGGGATTATTGAGATTATATTTTTACCTTGTGTTTAGCAATGTTTGAATGTTTTATAAGTAGATTGCTTGGTATGTTTAATTTCATCTTCATTCTTTTATTTATAAACGTTTTTGTTTTATTGTCAAACGTGCAGTATTGTAGACCCATATTTTGGTGAGGAATCGCTTCATTAACAAAACAAACAAATTAAAATATGATCTATCAAGCCCAGTTAGAGTTTGGGATCTGACTTGTCCAGGAGTGGCATTAGCTGGGATTACAACAGCAGAATGTTGATGGAAATCCCATTTACCTACAGTTTCATCAAAGCTCTGGATGGAAATGTTGCCCAGAAATTCACCTTTTCAGTTCTCTACATTTGAGAACAAAATTCTCCCATTGGATAATTACTTTCTAGTAGATGCTTGTGTTGATGGGCACAGTGTGCAGAGGGAGGTTGGGGTTGGGGGATAGGGAGAATGATTTGAATTCCATACTTCAGATTATCATACTATTACCATGTTCATCAACCCAGGGCCTTACACTCCACAACCATTACTGTACAATATCCAACAGCCAACACACTAAAGTGCCCAACAATCATTGTACCAGAAATGCGAAAGTACCTAACAACTGGTTTGCTGCCATCTCCAAGAAGCATTGCATTGCACAATCAAATAACTGCTACAGTACAATATCTGACCATCATTGCATTGTAATATCCAACAGTCAGTACAAAACAGAATGTCCACAACATTTTATTTTACTTTATTCTGAATAATGGGCCAAAGTGGAGTTGCCATTGTCAGAAGTGCTGCTTATTGGCTCACAGCCCACCCTTTTCCTGTGCCAAAAAAAAATCATCTCCTGACAGGAATAAGAACACAACTTCCTCATGCAGGACTGGGCAGTCTCCATTTGGGTGGAGCAAGATCTAGCCCCAGACATCTGAACAAATTAAAGCTGATCTTACTTCCTTCTCTTTTTCCATGGTCTTTATCTTGTGCTTTGTTCTTAGGTGCATAATTTAGAAGACCTTTTTTTCGACCTTACATAATGTATTAAATTCTATTTACTGACTGCAACTTGTTCACCATATTGTGAATCCTGATAGCCTTGAGATGGAAAGCCAAAATAAGAAGCTCTGGTTAGTAACAGAAGTAGGACAATGGCAAGAGAGTGATATACTCAATGCTAAACAAGCTAGCCATCTGGAGTTCTGTGAGAAACTGCTTCATTTCAAGGGATGTTGCCCACAATGATACACACGGATACTGTCAATGACATAATGAATCAGCAAGGTACACATGAGTAAATATGTGTAAAGGGAGACATGTACGGGGCCTAGTGGTGAAGTGACCAGATGGTGACTTGTAAAGACAGCTTCAGTGAGATTTTCTACCCAGAAAAGAACAGATTAATGTACTTTAAATCTCTCTAAATGACACCTTTTAAAATGAATTTTCCTAGTATTAACTGTGTAGCATGATATGTCATTCCACAGCTATTACAGCAGTAACTAATATTTTTCTATACTTCTAGCATAAGATAACAAAAGGGATGAATCACTGATGTCACAGTGTCCCACTGAATCAGTGTTAACCAGTGTTAACCAGTTGTCAGGTGCAGCATATACCCTACAAACAATGTATTGTTTAGAAAAATAAGAAGTGTTTGTGCTTGGAAAGAATGATAAACAAATCCTCAGATGAACACAGATAAGGGACAACGATCATCCTAGAATCAAAAGTACATGTCCACAGTCATTGACCAAAACACAGTATTGACTGCCAGCCCAAAAATAAGATACATCAATTAGGGGTGGAGCTATGAGAGAGAGGGAGCAGGAGAGAGGAAGAAGAAAAATGAGAGAGAAGGAGAATGAAAACAAGAGAGAGAGTGGGGACAGGAATCCAGGGGAAGCCACCATCTTCTTGGGAGAAGACCATGAGTTCCCCTATATCAGCCTGAGGGAAGAACAAAGACTGTTACTACCAAAGGGTGATAGGGCTCTTATGGTGTGATGGTAATGTCCCTACTTCTGGGCAATAAGTTCCGGGTTCAAATCCTAACTTCACAAGAAGTGTGTCATAACAGGTTCAAATGGATCAATGGGCTGAAAAAATATGGCAGATGGAGTTCAATCTGGATAAATATGAGGTATTTCATTTTGGTACAGTAAACAAGGATAGGGCTTATATAACTAATTGTAGGACCTTGGGTAGTGTTGTAGAACAGAGGGACCTAGGAATGCAGGTACATAATTCTTTGAAGGTTGTATCACATATGAGCAGGGTGGTTATTAAGGCATTTGGTACGCTTGCATTCATTGCTCAGTCTTTTGAGTATAGGATTTGGGAAGTCATGTTGAGATTTTACAGGACGTTGGTGAGGTCTCTTCTGGAATACTGTGTCCAGTTCTGGCCATCCAGTTATAGGAAGAACATCATCAAGCTGGAGAGGGTTCGGAAGAGATTTATCAGGATGTTGCCGGGTGTGAAAGGTTTGAGTTATAAAGAAAGGCTTGATAGGCTGGGGCTTTTTTCACTGGAGCATATGAGGTTGAGAGGAGACCTGATAGAAGCTTATAAAATAATGAGAGGTATAGATGGAGTTAATGGTAATTGTCTTTCCCCTAGGATGGGGATTTTAAGGCAAGGGGGCACATTTTTAAGGTGGGAGGACAAAAATTGAAAAAAGACAAGGCAATTTTTTTTACACGAGGCTGGTTCGCATGTGGAATGAACATCCTGAGGAAGTGGTAGATGCAGGTACAATTACAACATTTTAAAGACATTTGGATAAGTACATGAATGGGAAACATTCAGAGGGATATAGACCAGGAATAGGCAGGTGGGACTAGTTTAGTTTGGGATTATGTTCGCATGGACTGGTTGGATCAAATCGTCTGTTTCCACGATGTAAGACTATATGACTCTATAATTATGAAAGACTGTTACCACCAAAAACTGCAAGACATCAAGGATGAACACCCCACCACTCCAAAACTCTTTCCCCTCCCAACTCCATTCCACAGAATGGCTTTACAATTGGTAAAGCATTCTCACCTGTCACAGACAATATATTTCCTCTCTTCGTCTGTTTGAATATGTTGTACCTAAACTGCTGGTTCTTAACAAACTAAGTAAACTTTCTAAAAATTGCTTAGAAATACTCAACTGCCTATACTAAGAAACTGATCATAAAATCCCAAAAATTAACAGTAACGTCAGAAGTAGGCCATTCAGCCCATCAAATTATCTCCACCATTCAATGAGATCATGTCTGATCTGATAATTCTCAACTCCACGTACTGCTTTTTCACCATAACCTTTGATTTTCTTACTGATTAAATATCTATCTCACTATTGAATGCATTTAATGACTCAATTCCAACAGTCCTCTATTGTAAAAAAAAAATTGCAGATTGATTACCTTCAGAGAGGAAAGAAAATCCTGTTTTAAATGGGAGACTCCTTACTTTCAGATTGTGTTCTATGGTCCTAGACTCTCCTGCAAGGGAAAATAACCTCTTCTCATCTATCCTGCTAAGCCCTCCAAGAGTGTTATATGTTAAAATAAAGTCTCTTCTCATTCTTCTAAACTCCAATGAGTACACACCTAATCTACTTAACCTCTCCTCAGAAGAAATTTGCCTCCATCAGCATCAGTCTAATGAACCTTCTCCGGACTCGTGCTAATGCCACAATGCCATTGCAGGAGAAGGTCAAGAATGTCCAGACAGATGGTTAGAGACATGTCCGAATCTTTATGCAGTTTGAAATGGTACCTCAAAGCAATAACTATTCCACATTCTCAGAACAGTTGAGGGTATTATGGGCCTATTTGTTTTTGTGCATGCAGCCATTTGAGGGCTTAACTGCAGATTGGTGTAGCATTTCACAGGTGACAGTCTACTGCTGCATAACCACAGTTTTGGATGTCTATTTGTTCCGATGATGGACTTCTTTCCTATGGACTCCTCGGTGCCTGAGGATAGTGGGCCCTGTGACGATAGCTGAATTCCCACAGGGAGACCGTAGTGCAGTGGTAAGGCCCACCCTAATGCTATAGACAAATGAGTTCAAATCCCACCAATATATCTGATGAAATTTAAGTTTAAATAAATCTGGAATTTTTTTTTCTTTATTCATTCACAGGATGAGGACGTTGCTGGCTAGGCAGCATTTCTTGCCCATCCCTAATTGCCCAGAGGGCAGTTCAGAGTCAACCACATTGCTGTGGGTCTGGAGTCACATGTAGGCCAGACCAGGTAAGGATGGCAGTTTCCTTCCCTAAAGGACATTAGTGAACCAGATGGGTTTTTCCCAACAATCGACAATGGATTCACAGTCATCACTAGACTCCTAATTGCAGATATTTTATTGAATTCAAATTCCACCATTTGCCAGGGTGGGATTCGGACCCGGGTCCCCAGAACATTATCTGAGTTTCTGGATTAACAGTCCAGCGATAATATCACTAGGTCATTGCCTCCCCAGTCTCCAGAATCCGAGCTAGTCTCATGGTGACCATGAAATCATTGCTGATTACGGAACTAGTAGATTCAAAACCAATATGTTTTAGGGAATGAAATCTGCCATCCTTACTTGTTCTGGTCTACATGACTCCAGATGTGCAGCAACGTAGTTAACTCTTAATTATTCTCTGAAATGACTAAACAAGTCACTTATTTCAAAACCAGTTATGGATGGTCAACAATGTGGGCTTGCCAAGCACATCCACATCCCATGAGTGAATAGGTAATTTACGGCACATGCGCAGCCATCAGAATTCTTACAGAGAGGTCTGAGGGATTCATGATTGGAAGGTGTTCCATTCCACTTTCAAGTTTCAGATGGTGGAATATCACAGGAAGCTATTCCTGCATGTGTTTACTCATTTCAAAGACATTTGTCATGACACCTTCATGCTGTGGGAGTTACACCTTCCTCAATTATTCCACCCCATTTCTCATGTGCTACTGACTGCTCAAGGCTACATTTTAAGGAGGTGGCTCCTCAAGCAACTCCACAGAATGGAGCCTAATTGCATTTAATTGGGAAACCTATCCAGATATGTACCACCAGTAAACAGGAAATTCTACTGTTGAAGATGTGCTTTGGTGTTATGACCAATCCAGAGTTAGGTTGTGTGAGACGTCCTGCACAACACAGCATTGATAAGGGTGATTCACCTTGAGAGAACAAATGTTGAGGAAGGGCCTGTGTCATCACAGGATAAGGCGGAAGAAGCAAAAAAGCAAGAAATGTCAGAGGGAGAGCAATCAGAAGTCGAGGATGGTGAAAGAAGAATCATAAAATTGCATTTTTGGAAGCCATCGATGGTTCCGTGCAAGATGCCATTCTGGCCAGTGACTACCAAATACAGAAACAGAAGGACCATGCAAAACTCATATACAGTACAAGTATGATGAGAAACCAAACCCGAACCTTTAAGAAGAGACTGTGTATTTTCCTAGATGGCCACTGCTGGCACCTTGTGGTATTTCCCATCCCTATAAGTATGTGGTACACAGTAAAGCTTGTTTGAGGTGGTTCACTGCGACCAGTCCTGCTTTGTCTTTGCTTTGCTTGGGCTACTAATCTAGTGATTCATGATAGAGGATCCACCATTGTAGAGTATCTACAGAAAAGGGACTCTTTTTAGATAACACATAGATTTGTTGCAAGACAGCAATGAGCACTATTACAATTGGTCAGGCATAACTACTAGGATCTGAAGGAGCTGATGTAGATACACCTGGTCCCTCAACAACAACAACAAAAAAAACAAAGTTCCTGGAAAAGTTTAGCAGGTTTGGCAGCATCTGTGGAGGAAAAAACAGAGTTAACGTTTTGGGTCTGGTGACCCTTCCTCAGAATTTTGTCTCCTTGCACAAACTCTATATGACATCAGTAGAATGAGTGGTGTCTAAGACCATTAACACTTTTAGGCAATTTCATTATACAACAGAGGACTTCCATATTACCAACCTTTACTTTTCTGCCTATCCCAAACTGCACTTTTGATCACAATTGCTGCAGAATATAGAAACTTGCCAAGAGAACAGGTACAAGTGTCAGAAATATGTCAATACTGTAAGTAACAGTCATGTAAGAAATGGAGAAGGTCAGAAGGAATTTATAACTTTTAGATGGTCGAGTCAAGCTAGATGCATTTTACCACAGCTATAAATCTGTTAGGCATCATATCCAAACAGAGAAATGTACACAATTCACATGACAAGGCTCAGAGATGACTTTACAGTACTGGGTCAGCTTACTCCTCCTAGTGATGACATTACAGTTTTATCTTGATTGGAGTCAAGCATGATTTGCCTGTCTCCATATGATTTGATGGATCTTCCAAACTCTGAAATCCATGAACCCATCTTCTCACCAGGAAGATAGAGCAGACAGACACCTCTACAACTGAGAATTTAGAAGAATTCCAACTCACAAAATCCAGTTTGAAGATGAAAATCCATCCCACTTATTATGCCTAAAAAACTGCAATGGGGGTAATTTATATTTTAAAAGTTTAAATATATACTTTAAAACATTGAAAACAAGGAAATGAAAGCATGTCTCAGTGAAGGTATCATTTTAAAAAATATCAACACCAAATTGCATTTGAAATGTTAAGTTTCTGATGTAGTCGGCAGGATTCCACAGCACAGGTATCAAGTATTGTGTGATGAAGTTGAAAGGTGTCGGACCAAGATTGAGCAGATGGTGGAGGACTAATAACTGGTAGTGTTTGTGAGGGAGGTTGTAGCTATTCTGGGATAATTGGATGCTCAAGACTGACACAGGGATTTTAACATTTAGGCCAAACCTAAACAGAAGTTTCCAAGTGCATTCCCTTGAGGTTATGAAGGAAAACTGTGGTAATCCTGGTCAGATATTCAACTTGTCGATAATTGAGAAACTGGACAGATTTAGGGTAAGATTGGAAATGCTTGATGGCACCCATGATTGAAGACTGGATTGAGGAGACAGAGCCGATTTTAGTATTCAGGGGTCTCAACACAAGTGAGCCGGCAGCGTTCACGATGGAATATCTGTGTGGGAAAGGCTATCAGGAAATATTGGGAAAAGGTACAGTTGTTCAAACAAGGCCACAGCGGACTTTTCAGGCACTGACACGGTTTTTGGGACAGCTGTAGCCTAATAATTAAAGCAGAGGTTTCAGGAGTACAAACAAACTAAAGGGATTTGTTTTCTGTATCCCTGGAGCTGGTGAAGTCTCTTCCATCATCCAGGTGTCTCCTTCACATCGGTCAGACATCCCTTAAGGCTACCTCAAGCTCTTCTTGTCTGTACACAGTCACACTTTTCATAGTATGGTTCATGACCCAATCAACATTCTAGTGGCATTAAGAAAATTTCAGATATGTGTTAAAACATATTCAGAAACATATGCCATCCTTGGAAAACGTGTATGAGGTTGGCAGATGGAATGCAAAAGTCTTTGACCATGTTCCATTTGCTCAAGGTGTATCTACCTATACAGGACTCAAACTATTTGAGTGGCAGTGAATTGGACTGTTCTTTTACCTGCCTGCACCACTGCTGGTTTTCAAGGCTCATGCCAGCTATCAACCAACTGGTTAAGATTAGACCTTGCTAGAGAATAACATGTCACAGATTGCAGAACTCCCATTTGCTGTAACTCTGGGAGCCACCCTCATCACTGGGAAGCAAGGGTAGGGTCACCATTCAGATCGTGAGTTTCAGTAACAAAGATGTCTACCTCCAACCAAGAATGGTGGGACCCCCGGCAGCAGGTATCAACGGTGATGGAGGGCAACTGGAGCAATCAAAAGACTCTTGGAAAAAAGAATTGGTTTCTTTGGTAGGAGTGCAGATGGGCTGGTGGTGCAGACAGACAAAGATTTCCTCTGTTTCTGTGACCCATAGGGGTCATTCATGAACATACTGTGAATAGCTTCTTGATTAACCTTAATTTTCCTGCCTCTTTGTAATGCTGGTGGAATAAAGAATCCCTGCTTTATGATCTTTGAGCCATACATGTGTTGAAATCTCAAATTACACAAAGACTAGGAAAATGTCTTTATTTCCTGCAGTCTCTGAAAATCGAGACATCATATCACAAGTCAGGTACAAACAGGTTTGTTAACTGAGATTTACTCAAATAGAATAGTTTGGTCGATGATTGGGAAAGATTGAGAAGACTTAAAATATTATAATTACATGCATAACACACAAGCACCCAAAATTCCAGTACCTGTAAACCAAATAATTACTCTATGCCCAGATTGTGGGTGCAGCTAGGAGAAAATAGTAAAGGAAATTCCAAGCTATTAATGTGGAACAAAACCTCACATTAATTACATCTTCCTGAATGCGAAGCATGAGAGAATCAACAAACCTGGAATGTTAGAATATTAGGATATTGAAGAGAAACAATTATTAGGATTAAAGTTATAGCTAAAAGGAAAACCAAAACTCAATTATGCCCAGAGCTACTTAGAGAGGCTATTAATAGTGTAAACTTGGCCAGGTACCCAATCTCAGAGCTGGTATCAAAGATATTGTTATCTAATAATAATTTATTCACCAATGACAAGTGAAACAGCAGTAACCCGTAGGCAAGAGCTGATTCGGTTACTGGAAGAAATTTAGAACCAGGCATGAGGGCCATGGGCAGAATGCTGATGAGTTCTTCGTTGGGAGTTAACTGCAGTGCAGTGTTGATTATAAGCTCCCTAACTCTATGTTTACAATATGTTACAATCACATGAAGCATGCCTTATATGAATGCATAATTTACTGCAAATGGACTTTACCACATTAACAAAATATGCTGTATTGTAGTATATGAAGTAAAAGAGCTGTGCATCAATGATAACTTAATAATTCTGTCCAGTTCAGTGACATCCCATTTGTCCGTCCCAACTGATCTTTTAAGCGACTTGGTGAAGATTAGGTATCCACAATGGAGCTAATGTGATCAGCAGTGGTGATAATATTTGTCAAGCCATTTAATAAATTAGAAGAAATAGATACAGGGGCCACAGCCACAGTATGAGGCCCCACTGATAAGCTGTGGATAACCTTCATATCAAATCCTTAGAAGCGCCACCAAACTGGGGAGATACGCATACTGTTTGATATGAGAAAACAGAACAATACTAGTATGTGGACAGATCACGAATGGGGAAATAGATTTAACACAAAGTAAACCTATAATCTTTTGAGAGGAAGTATATTAGGATATCATGTGATGGATTGATGGGAATATATGCCAGTTGAGTTGAGTTTATTGATCTACCCATCATGGCTTTCATAAACACATTGTGCTGTGCACAAGAGTTGTATTAGTACTGGGACATTCTGACTAAAATTTTCAGTCAACCATGTTTTCCTTGTTTCCTCAGTTGATGGCTAAAGCAGCATTTTCTGCTGAAGCTGCATTTTCTGCTGCAGCGCAACACCTCTCATTACTGAACAAAAAAGCAGATCTGTAGATGCTGGAAACCAGAAATACAAACAGAAACTGAGTTCTGAATAAGGGTCGCTGCACCCAAAATATTAGCTCTGCTTTCTCTCCACAATAATTTCTGTTTATACATTTCACTGCTGCACCAACATTGAAAGCTTTCGGAGATATCTAAAATTTTGAAAATTTAATCAAGTCTAAAGAGCAAAACTACCTTTTTCTCCTAACCCCATCGACATACCCAAGAATTCCTGCTGGAGTTAGGGTATGCTTCATCACACCTCAATTATATGTACAGGCTCATTGTCATGATGTTCTGCATTATATTCCCTCTAATATTTTCTTCTACATGGACCTCCAAGGTCAATGCATAGCAGTGACTTCTGAAACTGGAAGTCAGAACAGGAACAGTGTCTGCATGTCAATGTCTGTGCGTGGACCCTCCGAGCAATCAAGCAACCAAGCAACTGTTCAGCTTGGAGGGAATGTTTGTTCCATGTCCATTTGACTAGCTGAACAAGATAATTCGCCCAGACTTCATCAGTATTCTTGATCTCTGACCAGCACTCACGCAGTTTGCATAATCCTTCACAAATGTTTCTATTGTAGGAAACTTTGGGAATGAAGGTCACAATCTCACTCTGCATCCACAGGCAGATTCCACTGCTGCTGCCTGTTTGAGAAAGCATGCCTGGTTCAACCAGCTGTCTCCACCCACTGTAAATTAAATCACTTTGAATGCCTAATATGCGGGAAACCCCAACATTGCAACATCCTGTCTTGAGCTCGGCCTTAAGAACAATAGTTTCTTAAGATGAAAAGCCAACACCAACAGATTAAACAGGACACTAATTGTGCACGACTGAATCCTGTATTTGCTTTCATACAGTATGTCAGCTGTGAACTCTTCAATGTACTTTGTACATTGCAGTACAACTGGCAATATCTATGTATTTATCATCTGAATCACTTCTCAACAAAGATATGCTGAAAACAGATTTAAGCCACATTTGCAAGATATATTTCACCATCCAAAGGATCATTAGCCACTACTTCTCCTCCAGTGAGGTGTCACCACCAAATAATTATTCCCCTGCATTCCCTTGTTAGCCTTCCACAGGGACTGCTCCCTCCAAGACTTCTTGGTCCATCCTGCTCCACACTCAAAACCTCTCCACACTCCCATGGTAACTTCCCATGCTATCACACCAGGGGTAACACCTGCCCATTGCTTCCTCCCTCCTCATTGTCCAAGGCCCTGGACACATCGTCCAGTTGAAATAGCTACTCTCCTGTACTTCACTCAAACTAGTCTACTGAATTCGCTGCTCACAATGTGGTCTCCTTTACAATGGGGATACAAACTGCAGACTGTGTGACCATTTTGTTAAACACCTATGTTCTGTCTGCAGAAATGACCCTGTGCTTCCTGTTTCCTGCTACTTCAACACACCACCCTGGCCAACATCTCTATCTTGGGCTTGATGCAATGCTTCAGCAAAGCTCAGCACAAGCTGAAAGAAAAACATCTCTTTTTCCACTTGCGGATCCTTCAACCTCAGCACTCAATATTGAGTTCAATAATTTTAGGGCCCGAGCATCTTCTCCTAGGTCCTTACCTCAATCTCCACACACCAGATCTTGTCATCACGTGGACTGCTACCACAACCTACCCATTTTCAGCTGCTAATGGTCCCCATTAACACTTATTGATTCTCCCAGTCTGACTAATACTCATTCCTTTGTCTGCCCAGTTACTGTTCTCCCTCTCTGGGCTCCATCTCCATCTATCATTTATTCTTCCTCCCTGCCCCATCCCACCTTCAGCATTTGTATCAACCTTTTCTTCTCCACAATCAGTTCTGAAGAAGGGTGACTGGACCCGAAATGTTAACTCTGTTTTCTCTCCATGGATGCTGCTAGACCCCCTGAGTTTTTCCAGCGATTTCTGCCTTTTTTTTCATACATTTGTCCTTTGTTTTGTCAAATTTTCCAAAACAATCTCACAATAACCATATCTCAAATTACACCATGGTGAATTGGTTTCAGTTAGTTGATACAGTAAGGTACATGCTGCAGACGTGACACATAATAAAAGAAATCTCACCGGCGATCTTGGGAATATAAGTTGGCCAAAAATGTCAAAGTGTTGCAGAGACCCAGGGAACAAAACAAGAACCAAATTTTTCAATGGATTTTATAGGATATATAGATCAACCATACCCTTTGGGCCAACCAGTCCAGATCAATGATTCTGATTCATTAATCTACCATCATAACCATCTATTCCCCTCCCCCTCAAATGGTTGCCTCGTGTATCCTTAAATACATCTATAGTATTTGCTTCAACCAATCTCAGTTGTGGCAAGATCCCCATTCTCACCACTGAATAAAGACATTTCTAGACATCTAAGGAAAATGCTATGGGAGACATTTTATTCGTTGGAGATCACAGAAAAGATTCTGGAATATTGAAAATTGGCTATGTACTACTTTGATCAAAGTACCAAAATAATTTGTTTCCGTATCATTGTGCGCTTGATTTTAAGGGGTACGTACTTAAATGTTTTGAAACCGGTCACAAAATGAATCTTACCTCAAAACAACTCTTCCCCTGCAGTGCATATCTGGCTCATAAAACAAACCTGGGTAAATATGATTTTGAAGTTTTGATTTGCTCATGGAAGGTAATAGAAGGGAAATGAGTTTTAGTTCTGGTGAATTTCTTTGGGGTATATCTTACTCTTTTGCACTTATGTGTTAAGCCATTACTTGAACAAACTACAGAGGAGAGTGCTGCATTCCCAAGTGAACATCTGACATTTTTTTTCTACCCAATTAGAGACAGATGTTCCCTTCTATGAACAAAAGATCCTCTTTTGCCATATTTTCAATGTCCTTCACACAGAAGATTTAGCACTCCCTGCACTAAAGAGAAAAGAATAACAGCTATATTTTAATTAGCTGTTTCTTCATCTTGTTCCACACAGCAGCAGTTTGATCAATATTTTGCTGCTTTTCCATTTTTGGAATTTTTTTCTGCCAATACTTTTTCTCATTTATCCTGGTTTCCAATGGCATTGAATTGAACTGCATGAAGCACCGAATAAACGTTTTTGAGGAATGCAGTCTGACTTAGAATGAGTTCATGAGGGCCTAACAAGAGCAAGCTCGATGACACCATTTACACTGGATCAGCGACTGTCACCTCCAGGATCCTGTATTTAAAAAGCCCACGACACCTATCTGAAGCCTGAAAATGCACTACATTTAGAGTGCTGCTTTAACAGTGCAATAGCAGCTGCTGCAGTAACCCACAGACAAGATCTGGAATAGAAGGAAGTGTGCATGTTCATGAAATATTTAGCTCGCTGTACGCTATAGGTCATCCTGCATGGTGAATAGGTTGGTTATTGCGTATAGAAGTGCAGTTTTTAGTTAAATAGGTAGATCTATCCTCAACGGGGCTGAGATTCTAGCATGCCAAGAAATACACTTTTCCAAATAAACCCCCAAATCGGTGACTTGAGGAATGAGTAAAATCTCTTACCTATTTACCGACATGCAGCTAGCTCATGAGTGAAAAATTGCCATTACTCCATTTGATTGGTTCTATAAAAATACATTAAATATTGGATAATAAGTCATTCTCATCTGAGTCAAAATCCTGGAACTTCCTTCCTATGTTACTTGAGGAGTGATGTAAGCTGCATTGAGTTCAGTTCAGAGAAGGTTTACTGGATTGATACCAGAGGTGAGGGCTTAGTCTTATGAAGAGAGATTGAGCAGTTTTGGCATATGCTCTCTGGAGTTTAGCAGAGTGAGAAGAGATTTAATTGAGGTAAATAAGGTGCTAAAGTAGATGTAGAGAAGATATTTCTTCATGTGGTACAATGTAGAACGAGTGGTCACAGTTTTAGGGTAATGGGCAGCAGATTTCAAACAGAGATGAGGAGAAATTACTTCTTTCAAATAATCATGAATCTGTGGTATGCACTACCCCAGAGTGCGGTGGATGCAGGGACATTGAGTAAATTTAAGGAGAAGATAGTCAGATTTTTAATTAGTTATGGGTTGGAGGGTTATCAAGAGCAGACAGTAATGTGGATTTGAGGATGAGATGAGGTCAGCCATAATGGGCTCGAGGGTCGAAAAACAAATAGTCTATTTTCATCATACATTCAAAGTGAAATAACCACTACAGCTATTGTTTATCTTACAAAACAGTAGGTTTGGCTTGAGAACATGTTTGTGCACAAAGAAAAGAGCACTTTAGTGGGAAGCAAATCAGAGAAATTCATTGCAGCTGGAACTGACAAGGTGCAACTGAAAATTGCGGAATGTAGACATAGATATTAAATGGATAAACCTTCAATACAGCAGCATTAAAACATCTGCAGTTATGTAGGACTTTCATAGGTTCATGGATCAAACACTGGAGAATAATGAAGGATTTTTAAAAATTTAGAGGGGATATTGGACTATGGAATGAGTGTATAGTAATGCACTGTGGAGAATATTTCAATCATTGGTATGACCCTGGTGCCATCCTTTCTAATCGATGAAGTAAGCTCTGTGGGCTATTAACTGAGAAGGACCATGAGGATATCTGGAAGCATTTTCAGACATTTATCAGTCAAATTTGACTTTTTTTAAGTTGACTGAACCGTATTGATGGGTTTAAACCAGTTGAACAAATCTTGGGACAGCACGGAGAGAAAAAATGTGGTTCAGGCTATCTGTTCTATCTGTATGGAAAGCTGGTTAAAATTTTATAGGACCAGATTCTCTTTTTTCTTCCTCTGTCTGCGCATTTTGAAGTAACAACGAACATTATGTTCACAGTGTTCGCAATTTATATGCTGCATGTGGTGGTATGAGAAAGAGTAGGTCATTAAGGCCTCAAGCCGATCCTGTCATTCAGCGAGATCATAATTGATCTGTGGCTCAACTTCATATATGTTATTTTGCCTCACATCCCTTAATATCTTGACTAAAAGAAACAATTAATTGTGTCAGAAAATTAAGATGATATTCTGGCAACATTACTTTTTATGGAAGATAGTTCCAAACTTCTGCCATTCTTTTCATGAAGAACTGGTTCCTAATTTCAATTACCAAAGATTTGATTCTAAGCTTTCAGGTATTCCCTAAATTATCTGAAGCATTTATCATTGGGCCCTTGGCAACACAATGCATCAGGGACAGTGTTAATTTGCTTGGGCACACTGTCGCTAAGCAGACAGAGGAACAGTGTTCTGAAATAACACAGTAGATTGTACTGGGCAGGGCAGAGTATTAATCTGTATATAAATATCAAAAGAGTTAATTCATCAACACCACCAGCTATTCTACACTGAATTAGGAAGCACAATTTGTAGTAATGTAACATTAATTCCAGACCTAACAAACACTGTAGTTTTAACAAGTTCCGTGACGTAATGATATGTGACCTTCAGTCAGTTGGTTTGTGTATTTAAACTCAGAACATATATTATGTATGTATGTGATATTGAAGCCATGTAAATGGTTATTGTTAATAAATATTTGTCTCAACAGTAGCCCAACTCTCTATGATATTTTAAGCAGAGTAACATAGAGACAATCTTAAAGCATATCGTCTTTTTCCCACTTTTACATTGAGTGGAATATGTGGTCTAAGTGACTGGAGCTTGGCATAAAGGTAACAGATTAAGAGTCACATAGATTACAACAAAGGAGTGCAATTCAGGTGGAAAAATCACCTCACATGAAAATCTGTTTCATTTCTATATTAAGACTTAAAGTAAACTTACAACAGTTTTTTTCAATTAATTCAAGATATCCCTTGCCTGTAGTAAACAGACAAACTAGTGCTGCCCAAGTAAAATTGAACATTCAAATGTTGATGCAATGCAACTCCTTCCTCATGTGGCGCGATAATTTTCAATCATTTACAAAGGTTACAAGCTTTGATGCGTGGTAAATGTTGAGAAGGTTCTCCAAGGTTAAAAGAAGAGCATGTTCTTGGATATGGATTGGAAATTAAATTATAATAAGTAGTTAATTTTGCATTTTAATTTTATTTGCTTCAATCAGGGAGTTATTTCTTCATGAGAATTTTGATTTGCACATTGTGTTGATGTGTATGCAGTGGTTACATCTCGTAGTTCAACTGTTATTCTCTGAAGATTTAATTTTAGGCAATCATTCGGACAAATCAAATTCAAAATAATAAACCATATGTAAAAAGTAAATCTGGAAAATTACTTAAATTAAGTCACAAAAGGAGAAGAAGGGGCCAAGATTCAAACCAGTGAAAGGTTAATTTAGAAATGGTTTCATTTCTTTCTCTTGACAAGTGCATTGATCAACGTTTGAAAAGGCTTGCCACGTATAATAATAGAGACAACAGCCCTGAAATTACTTCACAGCTAATTGAATGCTGCAATGAAGAAAATTTAAAATTATTCTAACAGAATATGGTAAGTAGTTTGAAAGGACATGTTCAGTTTCCACTGTCATGTTATATCCTGAAACAAACTCTAATATGTAGAGGCCAAAATGATAGTTCATCAATCTCAAAAAAAAACTGGTATACGTTTTTGTGTAAGTGTAATGCATTTTCATAGAATTACAGAATCATCATAGAATCTCCACAGTGTGGAAACAGGCCCTTCAGCCCAACAAGTCCACATCGACCCTCAGAGCATCCCACCCAGACCCATCCCCCTGTAATCCACCTAATCTACACATCCCTGAACAGTATGGGCAATTTAGCATGGCCAATTGTCCTAACCTGCACATCTTCGGACTGTGGGAAGAAACCAGAGCACCTGGAGGAAACCCACGCAGACACGAGGAGGATGTGCAAACTCCACACAGACAGTCACCCGAGGCTGGAATCAAACCCGGGTCCCTGGTGCTGTGAGGCAGCAGTGCTAACCACTGAGCCACCATGCCGCCCTCATTTTCTGAGTCAACACTTTACATTATCCCCCAGGAACTGACCATTGAATTTCTTGGTCAAGAATTTTTATCATATGCATATTCTCCAAAAAAGCACAAGTAGTGTCTCCTGTGCAATGCAAGACAATGCAGAATTTAACCCCTCTGCAAAGATTCTGCTCCCTTTTACCTGATCTTACACCAAATTGCTATAAATGCATTTTTATATTTCTTTGATAAAACAAAAGGACCTTTTTTTTTGTTGTTTGCAGTTGCAAACCTATCATGATGTTTGGCTCCAAGTATTCATTTTCATGAATCAAGGTTGTAAATTCTTCAGATAACAAGGTGCAGGGCTGGATGAACACAGCAGGCCAAGCAGCATCAGAGGAGGAGGAAGGCTGACGTTTCAGGCCTAGACCCTTCTTCAGAAATGGGGGAGGGGAAGGAGGTTCTGAAATAAGTAGGGAGAGAGGGGGAGGCGGATAGAAGATGGATAGAGGAGAAGGTAGGAACTGCAGATGCTGGAAAATCCGAGACAACGAGGTGTAGAGCTGGATGAACACAGCAGGCCAAGCAGCATCATAGGAGCAGGAAGGCTGACGTTTTGGGCCTGGACCCTTCATCAGATGCTGCTTGGCCTGCTGTGTTCATCCAGCTCTACACCTTGTTGTCTTGGATAGAGGAGAAGATAGGTGGAGAGGAGACAGACCGGTCAAAGAGGCGGGGATGGAGCCAGTAAAGGTGATTGTCAGTGGGGAGGTAGGGAGGAGATAGGTCAGTCTAGGGAGGACGGACAGGTCAAGGGGGCAGAATGAGGTTAGTAGGTAGGAGATGGGGGTGGGGCTTGAGGCGGGAGGAGGGGATAGGTGGGAGGCGGGGACAAGCTGGGCTGGTTTTGGGATGCGGTAGGGGGAGAGGAGATTTTGAAGCTTGTGAACTCAGATGTCCTCGTTTTTCAAGGACCGCAACATCACCCCCTCAGTGGTCGAGAACGCCCTCGACTGTGTCTCCCGCATTTCCCGCAACTCATCCCTCACACCCCCTCCCCGCAAGAACAACCAAAACAGAATCCCCCTCGTCCTCACGTACCACCCCACCAACCTCCAGATCCAACGCATCATCCTCCGACACTTCCGCCATCTGCAATCCGACCCCACCACCAAAGACATTTTTCCCTCCCCACCCTTATCTGCCTTCCGGAGGGACCACTCTCTCCGTGACTCCATTGTCCGCTCCACACTCCCCTCCAGCCCCACTACACCCGGCACTTTTCCTTGCAACAGCAGGAAGTGCTACACCTGCCCCTACACCTCCCCCCTCACCCCCATCCCATGCCCCAAGAAGACTTTCCACATCAAGCAGATGTTCACCTGCACATCTGCCAATGCGGTATACTGCATCCGCTGTTCCCGTTGTGGCCTCCTCTACATTGGGGAAACCAAGCGGAGGCTTGGGGACCGTTTTGCATAACACCTACGCTCATTTCCCAATAAACAACTGCACCTCCCAGTTGCGAACTATTTCATGTCCATCCTGGGCCTCCTGCAGTGCCACAACGATGCTACCCGAAGGTTGCAGGAACAGCAACTCATATTCCACTTGGGAACCCTGCAGCCCAATGGTATCAATGTGGATTTCACAAGCTTCAAAATCTCCCCTCCCCCTACTACATCCCAAAACCAGCCCAGCTCGTCCCCGCCTCCCTAACCTGTCCTTCCTCCCACCTATCCCTTCCTCCCACCTCAAGCCACACCCCCATCTCCTACCTACTAGCCTCATCCCACCCCCTTGACCTGTCCGTCCTCCCTGGACTGACCTACCTCCTCCCTAACTCCCCACCTACACTCACCTTTACTGGCTCCATCCCCGCCTCTTTGACCTGTCTGTCTCCTCTCCACCGATCTTCTCCTCTTTCCATCTTCTATCCGCCTCCCCTTCTGTCCCTATTTATTTCAGAACCCCCTTCCTCTCCCCCATTTCTGAAGAAGGGTCGAGGCCCGAAACGTCAGCCTTCCTGCTCCTCTGATGCTGCTTGGCCTGCTGTGTTCATCCAGCTCTACACCTTGTTATCTCAGATTCTCCAGCATCTGCAGTTCCTACTATCTCTTGTAAATTCTTCACTTGCCTATTTAATAGCCACTCTCAAAGAACATTGTTATTTGCTTTCTTTATAATATCGGAACAAACGACTAATACAGAATGAAACATCTTTTGGATATCTAAGTTGCAAATAACATCACTGACTACCAGCATCTTCCAGCAGAATCCCTCTTTATTGATGTCAATGAGCAGAATTTTGGATGGGTACCCACTATAAGAGCAGCAGACGTCACCCAGTGCTAATAAATAGTGTGAAGAATGGTAATCACTTTGTCATTTTTTAAAAAAATAAATATACAATCCAGCATGAAAAGTAAAAGATCTAAATTCCTGACCCTATGCGACAGCAATTACACCAAAACAGAGCTTTGAGTAAACCAGATGGACTCTTATTTCTCCAGTAACTGATGAAAATACAAAGAAAATTGACTGAATCTTCAGAGAATCAGATCACATAGCCCCAATGTAAGATCTCTGTTTCCTCGGTTTCATCTCCCCAGTGATTCATAGATCAAATAGGATAAGTTCATCTTGGACTGTAAATATTTTCATCTGATTAAGTTTACCTTTTGCTCCACTATTTAGCCTGTCTCCTTTGTTCTGATTTTTAAAGATGATATCAGGGCAGTAGTGAGAGATGATATAGGTTCTACTGAACAAAACGTTGAATCCATTCAGGTGGAAATTAGGAATAGCAGGGAGAAGAAGTCACTGATAGGTGTGGTCTATAGGCCACCAAATAACGACATCATGGTGGGGCGGGCAATAAACGCAGAAATAGCTAATGCATGTAAAAATGGTACAGCAATTATCATGGGGGATTTTAATCCACATATCGATTGGTCAAACCAGGTCGGTCATGGCAGCCTTGAGGAGGGGTTCATAGAATGCATCCACGATAATTTCCTTGAACAATATGTAATGGAACCTACGAGGGAACAGGCTATCCTAGATCTAGTCCTGTGTAATGAGACAGAAATAATTAATGATCTCACAGTTAGGGATCCTCTCGGAAGGAGCGATCACAGGATGGTCGAATTTAAAATACAGATGGAGCGTGAGAAGGTTAAATCCAAGAGTAGGGGTAAATGGGTGTTTTTCTGGTTGGCGGTCAGTGGGTAGTGGTGTGCCTCAGGGATTAGTGTTGGGGCCGCAATTGTTTACAATTTACATAGATGATTTGGAGTTGGGGACTAAGTATGGTGTGTCAAAATTTGTGGATGACACTAAGATGAGTGGTAGAGCAAAGTGTGCAGAAGACACTGAAAGTCTGCAGAGGGATATAGATAGTCGAAGTGAGTGGGCAAAGGTCTGGCAGATGGAGTACAATGTTGATAAGTGTGAGGTCATCCATTTTGGTAGGAATAACAGCAAAATGGACTATATTTTAAATGGTAAAAAATTGCAGCACGCTGCTGTGCAGAGGGACTTGGGTGTCCTTGTGCATGAATCGCTGAAGGTGGGATTGCAGGTGCAGCAGGTGATTAAAAAGGCAAGTGGAATTTTGTCTGTCATTGCTAGAGGGATGGAGTTTAAAAACAGGGAGGCTATGCTGCAGCTGTATAGGGTCCTGGTGAGGCCACACCTGGAGTATTGTGTGCAGTTTTGGTCTCCTTACTTGACAAGAGACATACTAGCACTGGAGGGGGTGCAGAGGAGATTCACTCGGTTGATTCCAGAGTTGAGAGGGTTGGATTATGAGGAGAGACTGAGTAGACTGGGATTATACTCATTGGAATTCAGAAGAATGAGGGGAGATCTTACAGAAACATATAAGATTATGGAGGGAATAGATCAGGTGGAGGCAGGGAGGTTGTTTCCGCTAGCAGGTGAAACTAGGACTAGAGGGCATCGCCTCAAAATAAAGGGAAGCAGATGTAGGACTGAGGTCAGGAGGAACTTCTTCACCCAAAGAGTTGTGAATCTGTGGAATTCCCTGCCCAGTGAAGCGGTTGAAGCTACCTCACTGAATGTGTTTAAGGCAAGGCTAGATAAATTTTTGAACAGTAAAGGAATTAAGGGTTATGGTGAGTGAGCGGGTAAGTGGAGCTGAGTCTCAAAGATCTTCCATGATCTTATTAAATGGCGGGGCAGGCTCAAGGGGCCAGATGGCCTACTCCTGCTCCTAGTTCTTATGTTCTTATGTTCTTTCTTATATATCCTCAAACAGTAGTAGAAGCAGTTATATTCGCAGCACATGAAACAGAAGAAAAAACATGGATAATCCTGAAGTATCAGTATCAAATAAAATTGTGCAAGCTTCTTGATGTTTTTCAGCACTTATGTTGTTTAACTTACCTTCTACAATGTGGAGTGACAGGCGAAACATGTTTTTGATGAAAATAATGCACTTCCTTTTCACCAGGATTTAGGTTACCAAGCACAGAATCTGTTTGTCTTATGAGTCAGTAGTCCCCACTGGCAGCACGACTGTTGGAAACAGTTTCAAGAGATGGCCTCGGGGCCTTTCAATGTTAAATTAGCGTTTGTGTGAGTACATTTTGTTCAGTCGTCTGCATCATTAATCACCTGTTAATCGCATAAAAATGGCTCAGCAAACAAAAATATATTTCTAAAAAGAGAGAGAATAAAGTGATGTGTCACCTTATTTGGTTTATATGTATTATTAGGCTCAGATTATTCCTCATTAAGTTGTTCAAAGTCACCAATTTAAAATATATGTCCTGTAATTACTGCATTCAGTTGGGAATAGTTCTTCTATGTAGGTCGATAATAATGTTTCTGCTAACCAGTTGTTTTCCAATTAGTAACTGCACAAAAAATGAACAAACCCAGCACTGAAAAATTCTAAAGTGAAATTGATTATTATGAGTGAAATTATTTTTCAAGGCTTCTTTTGCAATTCAAAAAATGCATATAATATGATACTGAAAATTCATTAAAATATTTCCATTTGTAACATTTGAAACAATTGTTATGTTGCTCTTCAAGATTTAATAATAAAACCTAATTTGCACAATAAAACCCAACAAGATTATTTTTACATTTAAAACAAAGGTTTCTCTTTGCTGTCCAAAAGGTCAGCCTATTCACATTTTTGACTGTCAAGGTGACACAGTACAAAGCTTGATTTATGACGTCCCATTTAATACATTCTTCTGAATACACTTCAGATAAACCCACAAGTACATTTCAAAGCTAATGAAGTCTCACAAATAAATTTATGTCCTACGGCACAATCAACAATAATGTTTATGCAACATTATGCTATGCAAACCGTGGAAATAAGAATGGGCAAATTTACTGCACTTTCAACTGCTCAAAAACGGTGTAGTACTTTGGCATAAGTTAAAACTAATTTATGAGTTAAACTTAAATGCCATTCTTTTCATTATAGAAGAAAGTGTTGCTTTCAAAAACATAATAAATAAAAATTGATTTTTATACTGAGAGATACTCACAAAATAAAGAAAGATGTACATATCTCAGCAGGAGGTAGCTATCAGCTGTATCACTTTCCCATGGCTTGAATTTTCACCTCGAATTCCAATCACAAAGCCAGAATCTCCATTATTTTCATCCTTTCTTCTCTCTGCAGTGAAGAATGCATCACGTGGATTGAGTGAGTTTTACAATTTTGGCAGCACTCATAATAGTAAGTGCACTTGTTTATCCATTTATTCAATCATTTGGCCTTCACTTAACTACTGTCGACAAGAATTGTCATGACTCAACACACTGCACTGGAAATCAATCCTACTATTCCCAGAGTCATCACAAATGTGAAAACAGATTAATCAAATTGTCCAAAGTTTCCAATATACTTGATTGACCAACTCAGGTTAAAAAGAAAACTCACTAAGTTTCTGTACTTAAGAAAATTACATTATTATGAACAAGTTATCTATAACCAATGGCAATTAAGGAATATGAATGCCTAACCCACAACTCTACAACTTAAACTCTATCTCTTCATAATTCCTCAACCACCCCCACATCACACACAGGCAGATTCACAACAATATCAAGGGTGTATTTATTTTTAAAGTTCAGGGAAAATATTTTGATTGCACCAGTCTGGGTCACAAGAGTTGGTGAATTGCTTCCTTTCTCTTTCTTTTGATTACTTTCTGTTCTTTTGTGTAAGCTTTCATCTTTCCACTGTCTTTAAAAGCATTTTATTCTGTGTTCAATAGTGGTTTTGAAGAGAAAATGTGAATGGAAGACAGCTAGCTGTTAACGGAAATTTTCTGGTACCTCTACACAAGGGAGAGAGATACAATGAGACTGTTAAAGCTCTCTCTGTCAGCTGGTGGCCCTCCACTGCAAAGGCCCCATACAAAGAATGTTGCTCTAGTCATGAAAGTGCTAACGAATATGCTGTTGTCAACATATTTCCTTTAATTCAGAGCCTATTGGCTCAGTAAAGTCTATTTCTGCTCTCACCGTTCTACATGAAAACAATATTGTACACAACCCACTATGTGCTCCAGTAAGCATGATTTTCAAAACAGTTGCCATTTCTTTGAACAGCCTCCTTGGTTTGGAGCAGTATCTCTTTTTTCCCCAAAAGTAAGGCAAGAAAATATGGCGTTTACAGCTCATACAATGAAATCAGTGTTCACCAAACTATTGATCCATAGATACCAATCTCCACATTTCTCGAAACAATGGCTGGAATTTTGTCAATGGCATGTTATTCCTGACAGCATAACTTGAATTGTGTGTCCCTTCTGCTTCCTTTCCTTTGTTATCTCCCATATGATTTGAATAAAACTTCGAAACATCAACAATGTGCATGCAAATCATGTGATTTAGCAGTGGGCAAGCCGTTTATTGGCAAACTCACCATCAACTGACAATGCTGCTTTGATGTGTGACCTATTAAAAAGCCTTCTTTTCAAAGAAGGAAGTTGTACCTTACTGCCAGGGTGCTGGTTCAGCACTGGTGATGAATCCCTTAGTATTTGCAGAAATGGCTGACTGTGCTGCAGACCACTTCTCTTCAGTGAGGCCTCACTTCTCTGTCTGCTTCAGGCCACCAGAAGTAGATAGGACCGGTAATTCTTGAAGATGGAATAAGATGGCTCTTGTGCCAAACCAAGGTGACCTGGCTGCTTGTAGGAAACCATGAGGTTACCTAAGGCACCAATGGAAGAAATGGGTCACTAGTTTTCTCTGATCCACAAGGATAGGTGCCATTGTCACGCCTTTAAGAACGGTCATTCATGTGGTCATTGATAATGTGCAAGCGTCAATAGGTAGCTGTGCCAGAGGAGTAAATATGCAATGGAGGTGATTATAAAAGAATTATGGACATTTACAGAGGCAAAAATTGATTAGAGATAGTCAACATGGTTTTGTATGAGGAAAATCATGTCTCACAAACTTGATTGAGTTTTTTAAGGACCTTACCAGAAAGATTGATGAGGGCAGAGAAGTAGATATTGTTTCCTTGGACTTTAAAGCCTTTGACAATTTTCCACATGGTAGACGAATTGGTAAAGTTAAGTCACGTGGGATTCAGGATGAGTTGCCAATTGGATACATTATTGGCTTAACAGCAGGAGACAGAGAGTGGTGGTGGAGGGTTTCTTTTCGAACTGGAGGCCTGTCACCAGTAGTGTTCCTCAGGAATCGGTTCTGGGTCCTCTTTTATTTGTTATTTATATCCATGATTTGAATTACAACACAGAAAGCATGGTTAGCAAGTTTGCAGATGACACCAAAATTGGTGGCATAGTCAATAGTGAAGAAGGTTTTCTAAGATTACAAAGGGATCTTGATCAAATGGATCAATGGGCTGAAAAATGGCAAATGGAGTTCAAACTGGATAAACGCGAGGTATTGCATTTTGGTACAACAAGGGTAGCACTTATACAATTGATGGTAGACTCTAGGGTAGTGTTGTAGAATAGAGGAACGTAGGGGTTGAGGTATATAATTCTTTGAAGTTTGCATCACCATAGACAGGGTGGTTAAAAAGGTGTTTGGCATGCTTGGCTTCATTGCTCAGTCCTTTTAGTAAAGGAGTTGGGCAGTCATGTTGAGGTTGTACATGACATTGCTGAGATCTCTTCTGGAATACTGCATCTAGTTCTGGTCGCCCAGTTGTAGAAAGGAGATTATAAAACTGGAAAGCATTCAGAAGAGATTTACCAGGATGTTGCTGGTTATGGAAGGTTTGAGACATAAAGTAAGGCTGGATATGCTGGAACTTTTTTCACTGAAGCATTGGAAGTTGAGAGGCAACCTTACAGAAGCTTATAAAATAATGAGAGCTATAAATGGAGTTAATGGTTGTTGCCTTTTCCCTCAGATGGGGTTTTCAAGACTAGGGTGGTACACTTTAAGGTGACAGGTGAGAGAATTTAAAAAATGATGAGGGAAAAATGTTTACACAATGGATGGTTCGTCTGTGGAATGAATTTCCTGAGGAAGTGGTGCATGTGGGTACAATTACTACATTTAAAAGACATTTGGATAATAAATCAAAAGGAAAGGTTTGGAGGGATATGGGCCAGGAGCAGGCCGGTGGGATTAGTTTAGTTTGGGATTAGGTTGGCCATGGACTGGTTGGACTGAAGGGTCTGTTTCCGTGCTGGATGACTCTATGACACATGGCAGTTGTGACCAAGGTGTGTGGAAGTTTGCCTTGTGTTTGTGTTCACAACCCCTATTAAAATAACATACCTAGAGTGTGAAAGGGATGTGTGCAAAAGGGTTTAGTTGTCACTTAACATGTCACCAACTGTGCAATTGACAATGCAGGACAAGGAGACCTTCAATGCTGGGGAGAGTAGCTGGACAAGAGGAAAGAATTCCAGACCAGAGACTTGACCCAGCCACGGAGAAGGCAAAGGAAATTGCTGGGAGAAGAGGGAGTGAAATTGGTGGCACGCAGTGTTACTGGATAGGGCCAGGAGTAAGAAGGAAGAAGCAAAAATCTTGCTGGTGGCATATGTGTGCACAAATGGATGCAATGAAACGTGAAACACTCAAATGAAGATGATTATTCATCTCAGAGATAGTAGGGACTGCCGATGCTGGAGAATCTGAAACAAGGTATAGAGCTGGATGAACATAGCAGGCCAAGCAGCATC
>NC_063337.1:77609590-77655732 GCF_021869965.1 Rhincodon typus
TGTTCATCCAGCTTTACACCTTGTTATCCATGATTATTCATCTGATTTTTTTGCACAGTGAAGTGTCAAGTTGTGTAATCATCACTATGATTTGTGATCCCTTGTGGGATATATATAAAGAGTCACTCGAGACTACTCAAGCCTGTAGATGTGCTTTTTAATAAACCCAAGTAGTTTAGTCTATTGTCATTATTTGCCACACTCCAACCCACCTATTCTTGAATGATAAAACTTCTGCAAAATCCAAGATTGACCTCCTGGCTATGGAGTGTAGAACCAAGTGATATTGTCTTACATTAAATGGAAAGCCATTTAGAACTGAAGTGAAGAGGGATTTCTTTACACAGGGGGTACTGAATTTTTGGAAAAAATTCAGTCATTGAGCATGTCCAAGGCAAAGATCAAAACATTTCCAGTTAGTATTGGAATCGTAGGATACAGGAATAGAATGAGTGAACTTGGCATTGAGGTAGATGATCAGTCATGATCTAGAATAGTAGAACAAGCTTGAGGAACTGAATAGTCTACTTCTGCTCCATGGTTCTTCTACAGATGTAGCTGCAATGCCCTGCTGGTCACACAAGCTGCAATTTACAAATGCTGGAACTGACATACTCAGGCGGACTTCAGTTCCTGGATATTATTAATCAGCTAGTCAAACTTTAAATTATTCATTTATTTTGTTTTAATTTATTTAAGTCCTATTAGTTAACTTTTAAATCATTACAATGTCTTGATCTGTCAAACTTAATTATTTTTATCTATTTTGTAAATAAGTCAATGTCATTTAACAGTGTCAGGTTGCTCCATTCATCAAGTTAATTTTCCATTTTTTTAATTACTCTGGCTTTGCTGAATCTACTCCCCTATTCAAACTGGAATGACATGACATGTTAATTTTGTTCTCCTTGTCCAGTATTATTCATGTTAGGGTGAAGATTATTAGTACCCGATTAAAATTATATTATGCGTCGCTAAGCTACTTCCTCTAGCTTAGCCAGAATTGATTAAAAAAATTCCAATATTTTCAGCTGCAAGGTCTGCATTGAATGAGGCTGAAATATTGAGTGCACTTCTTGTTATAAAAATATGAGAGTGAAGAAATGAACCAGCTTTTAAAATTGCTGAGATGAACACCTCCCTCAATGATTTAGTATGTCAATGCACTACCTTGATCCAAAAGTGAACTAAGGAAAGACCATATTAAGTTGCCAAATCTTAGCTGAGGCAAAAGCTGCGTACTTTCGTCGATGAACCCTGAATTCAGCAATTCTGTCACCAGGTGAAAATCAGACTTGAGTATGACACAATTCACTTCATAACATCTGATACTCATGTCAAGAATTGTCCTTCTAGAGGGAAGACTGAAAGTCTGCCAGATTCCACTAGAGCCATAATCCAGCAAGGACTAAAGACTACAGGAATACAAAAAAATGCAAAGTATCTGGATGGTCAGCAGATATGGTCCCATCCACAAAAAAAATCCCAAAATTCTTTAACTTTGATAAGCCCTGTTGCATATCAGATTTACGTCACCCTTATTGTTCACTCTTCCCTTGGTTCACAGATCATAGCAACAGGCACTCAAGAACTTACATGCAAAATTGGCAACCATCACATGATCTTGTTTGGTTTGTCAATATAAGTGACAATAGGAAACAGAACAGTGCTTCAAAATGGATACAACTTTTAAATGGTTACACAGTGTGTAATAAAATTGGAGGACGCGATCTGTTCAGATCATCAGTGTGGTGGATAAACGGACGGGTAGGATCCTCTTCATAAGAAAAATTAAGGGGGAGTAGAGGAATTTTTGGACAGTTCTGTCTGGAACACAAATAGCTGAAACGACACATTCTTTCATTCTTGAACCTGTGACTGTCAGGGAGGCGGATAAACAGAAAAATGCATAGGTATGTTTGGGAAAGATGTCGTGCAGATACTGATCCTGTCCAACTGGTAAATATACTGGTTAACTGTAAAAACAAGGGAAAGCGCTTTAAAGTAGGCAGGCACAATTCAGACCTCCAGAACTTCCAATTCCCTGGTCCCCAACACCTCATCTTTACCATGGACGTCCAGTCCCTAAACACCTGCATTCCCCATACAGATGGCCTAAAGGTCCCGCAGGCCCGACCAGTCCCCCTCCACTGACACCCTCATCCGCTTAGCCGAACTCGTCCTCACCCTCAACAACATCTCTTTCAATTCCTCCCACTTCCTACAGACAAAGGGGGTGGCCATGGGTAACTGAATGGGCCCAAGCTATGCCTGCCTCTTTGTAGGTTACGTGGGACAATCCCTCTTCTGTACCTACACTGGCCCTAAACCCCACCTCTTCTTCCGTTATATTGATGACTGTATCGGCGCCACCTCGTGCTCGAACAGTTCATCCACTTCACCAACACCTTCCACCCCAACCTTAAGTTCACCTGGACCATCTCAAACACCTCTCTCCCCTTCCTGGACCTCTCTGTCTCCATCTCGGGCAATCACCTAGAAACCGACTCCCAAAGCTACCTAGAATACACCTCCTCCCACCCACCTTCCTGCAAAAATGCCATCCCCTATTCCCAATTCCTTCGCCTCCGCCGCATCTGCTCCCACGATGAGGCATTCCACTCCCATACATCTCAGATGTCCTCGTTTTTCAAGGACCGCAACTTCCCCCCCTCAGTGGTCGAGAACGCCCTCGACCGTGTCTCCCGCATTTCCCGCAACTCATCCCTCACACCCTGTCCACGCAATAACAACCAAGAAAGAATCCCCCTTGTCCTCACGTACCACCCCACCAACCTCCGGATCCAACGCATCATCCTCCAACACTTCCACCGTCTGCAATCCGACCCCACCACCAAAGACATTTTTCCCTCCCCACCCTTATCTGCTTTCCGGAGGGACCACTCTCTCCATGACTCCCTTGTCCGCTCCACACTCCCCTCCAGCCCCACCACAACCGGCACTTTTTCCTGCAATCGCAGGAAGTGCTACACCTGCCCCCATACCTCCTCCCTCACCCCCATCCCAGGCCCCAAGAAGACTTTCCACATCAAGCAGATGTTCACCTGCACATCTGCTAATGTGGTATACTTCATCCGCTGTACCCGTTGTGGTCTCCTGTACATCGGGGAAACCAAGCGGAGGCTTGGGGACTGCTTTGCAGAACACCTACGCTCGGTTCGCAATAAACAACTGCACCTCCCAGTCACGAACCATTTCAACTCCCCCTCCCATTCCTCAGACGACATGTCCATCCTGGGCTTCCTGCAGTGCCACAACGATGCCACCCGAAGGTTGCAGGAACAGCAACTCATATTCCACTTGGGAACCCTGCAGCCCAATGGTATCAATGTGGATTTCACAAGCTTCAAAATCTCCCCTCCCCCTACCGCATCCCAAAACCAGCCCAGCTTGTCCCCGCCTCCCTAACCTGTTCTTCCTCCCACCTATCCCCTCCTCTCACCTCAAGCCCCACCTCCATCTCCTACCTACTAGCCTCATCCCACCCCCTTGACCTGTCCGTCCTCCCTGGACTGACCTATCTCCTCCTACCTCCCCATCTACACTCACCTTTACTGGCTCCATCCCCGCCTCTTTGACCTGTCTGTTTCCTCTCCACCTATCTTCTCCTCTATCCATTTTCTATCCGCCTCCCCCGCTCTCCCTATTTATTTCAGAAGCCCCTTCCCCTCCCCATTTCTGATGAAGGGTCTAGGCCCGAAACGTCAGTCTTCCTGCTCCTATGATGCTGCTTGGCCGGCTGTGTTCATCCAGCTCTACACCTTGTTATCTCTTATTTAAGGGGGGCACACTGGCTCAGTGGTTAGCACTGCTGCCTCACAGCGCCAGGGTCCCAGGTTTGATTTCGCCCTCGGGTGACTGTCTGTGTGGAGTTTGCTCGTTCTCCCCGTGTCAGCATGGGTTTTCGCTGAGTGCTCCGGGTTCCTCCCACAGTCCAAAGATGTGCAAGTTAGGTGGATTGGTCATGCTAAATTACCCATTGTGTTCAGGGATGTGTAGGTTAGGTGCATTAGCCACGGGAAATACAGAGTTACAGGGATAGGGTAGGGGGATGGGTACAGGTGGGATGTCCTTCAGAGGGTCAATGTGGACTCGTTGGGCCGAATAGCCTATTTCCACACTGTAGGGATTTTATGATCATCAGTACGACATCTGCATGCGTCTAGGGTCTGGTAAAAACAGAATCAAATTCTGGTTGTAATACAGGATTCTCTGGGTAGGAGGGTAGATAGTATTCTTTGCAGTCACAAATGAGAATTCTGAAGAGTAGCATACCTCCCTGAAGGAGAGTTAACTACTAAACTGTTCCATGTTGCAAAGCAGATAGATTTTGTGATCAGTTTCACGATTTGTAAATTTTCCTTATTTTTATGACATGATGTGTGACATAGTTAGGATGACATAGCAGAAACATTGAAAGGCTTTTTAGAAAAATAGACTCAAGTTGATTATCTTTGTGGTACATGTTATAAGATCATCGATAACATTCAATTAGTGCTTGGAATTATTATTTATTCAAGTTGTCGGTCTTTGAATTTTGTGATGGATTAATGTGGCACTTTGCAACTGGAATACTGTCCTTGTGTCCCTTCTGAGACAGAGAATGGGAGCTCCTTGAGTTCTTGCTGTCACCAGGCCTCAGCTGTCTATTGGCATATTCAACCAAAATACCTGAAAATTGGTCCTATGATATTTATCAAATCAGAGAAAGATATCCAGAATTTTACTTTGAGATCTGTAATGGCAAAAAGAGTAACAGACACATATCCAGGATCAAAAAAAACTCAATTTTACATTAATTATGAAATGCTTCTTTCCAGAATATCATCCCCAACCCATATAATTGATGTTGGCTTCATTTTTAAAAAGAGCTTTGTCACAGCTACATAGCTCAGGAAACTTACTTAAAAGGCTCACAGGTATTTCAAAGGCTACACAATTTAAACTGATGGCAATGTATTAAAATATATATATAAAAAATGATGGCAGTTGGCCTGCAGTTTACATAAATTATGGACAGCAGTGTGAAAGCCAATTCAAGCTGTCTGAAGTCTCTGTCAGCTGTTTGCACAATTAATTCATACAACCACAGCAAATATATGTTTTTAAAATGTTGCTAAGTCTGGACTGACAGGCTTTGTGCTCACTATGTAATTGAAATTCATAGTGATGACAAACTGTAAACACTATTTGCCCAATTTAAGCAGTTATTTGGGTTAAGTGATGTAGAGAGTGTAATACCTGGAATCTGTTGTCAGGAATTGGTTGTCAAGAAGACAGGGTCCCAACCCAAAACACAACTTTCCTGCTCCTCTGATGCTGCCTGGCCTGCTGTGTTCCTCCAATTCCACACTGTATTATTTCTGACTCTAGCATCTGCAGTTCTTGCTATCTAAGTCTGAGATGTTTTTGCAGTTCAGACAGCGAGTCCTCAAGTGATATACATGTGCTTTAAGGAGCATGTCTTAATCTTCTGACAAACACTATCCACTAGGAGACTTTAGTAATGGTAGAGGCACCAATGTTCTAAGATATGGACTTCAGATTTATTAAAAAGAAAACTGGATACTGCACTGGAAAGTTGAAAGTCAAAAAAAATGAGATAAAATAAGTTTGGAAGAAGGCATCTGCCTGCCTTGTAAATGTTTGAATGCACAGTGAGCCACAGCGCTGCAAGAGTAATTCACATTAAGTATTAGATGTTATTGGTTAAAATTGATTCCTGGGATCCAGCATTGACATATGAAGAGAGATTGGTTTGGTTAAGAATATCTTCAGTGGAGTTTAGAAGAATGAAGAGGGGATCTCATTGAAAATTCTAACAGGGAAACACTAGAAGGATATTCCTGATGACCAGAGAGTCCAGAACCAGACAGTCATAGTCTAAGGATGCAGGGACACATTAAAGATGAGAGGAAATTTCTTCACACAGACAGTGATTCTTTGACACAGAAAGCAGTTGGGTCCAAAAGATTAATTATTTTCAATTAAGTGTTAGATATAGGTGCTAGGACTAAAGGGAACAAAGTGTCTGGGAGAAATCAGGAACAGCGTACTGAATTGGATGATCAGCCATGATCATATTTAATGGCAAAGCAAGCTCAAAGGGCAGAATAGCCTATTCCTGCTCCTATTTTCAATATTTCTATGTTTAAACAATCAGCCATTTTTGTAATACTAGCTATGTTCAACAATGTGCTGTTACCTATTTGTTTCAGAGCTATAATACCTTTAACAATGTAAAAAGTTAATAGTGATGACAAGATTTGTACAAAAAAATAAAGAAGTACCAAAACCAATTTGTGAGCAACCGGCTGGACATTTTACTTAACTGGGAACATTCACCTCAACAATTTCTAAATCTGACTGCGTAGATTGAAAAAAAAATACAGACGTTACTGGTGTCAAAATGAAAAATGCAATCAAATTACCAATAAAGTACTCAAAGATGCATACACTTAATCATTTAATCTACCAAAAAAGAACTGTTGAGTAGCAGTCTCAGCTCCCTCTCTGCCAGTGGCCATTTTGTAGGACACAGGAGAGGGTGAGGAATAAGAATCACACTAGCCCCGAATGACAATTACAACATCAGAACTGGCAGGGCTTTCACAACAATGGATGGGTTTCGGAAGCCCTCCGTATCATTGAGTGAGAAGAGATGGGAACAGGCACAGAGACAGAAGCCCAGGAAAAATGTATGAAAAAATATGTGACAGAATGCTTAGGTCTTTACAGTTGGAGTCCAGTTAACATTGAGGGAGGTCAGTAATGGAAACAATGCTGTAAAAATGCCAAATTTTTGGTCAGCATTGGTTTCGTTGGTCTCTTTCTAAAAGGTCCACAAAACTCAGAACTACATTTTAAAGTGCTGGCAATGAAGTTCAGATCATGGGGACACTTGAAAAAAATTGATGGTAAGGTGAGCTCTTCAACTCTTGAGTTCTCCCTCCTCAAATCCATCAATTGGACTGGCAGAAACACCTCTGCAACCAGTTTCCCAGAAGTCTGACATGTCTCCACCCAAGTTACACTGACATCTTAGGATAGCTTTTATTGCTTGGATCAGGGAATTCTTCAAGATTGGATTTGTTGGCTCCTGATATGATTAGAAATGACACAACATAGTTAATGAAAATAGAAACTGCTTGAGAAATTCAATAGGCCAGGTAGCAGTTGTGGAAAGAGAAACACACTTAAAATTTCAAGTCCAATAGGACTCCTCTTCAGAGCATAATTACTCATGTTCAAACATGGACAGACCATTAGTCCTCAGATAGGTTTAGATCATGTGATGCTTTAATTACTCGCTTCCTCAGATCAGGAGGACATTGGTCCATCTAGCACCACATGTACACTTGGCTGATATATGGGGATTTCAATTTTAAATCCTCTAATTAAACTACATAATTTAAAAAATGAAGATGCAACCATTCACAGACTTTGTATATTCCTCACATTTTCTGTTCTTCTCCACTCCCACTTCAATAAAAACATACAGTTCATTTTTACTTTGACAGAAAAAACTTAATCCTGAAAAATAAAACAACTCTACATCAGGAAATCATACTTATAGTGGTTAGAACTCCCAGGCTGCCTCAGACATACTAGGATTTTAATGGAATTTTCAGGCCCGATAATGACAATTTTGAACAAAACAGAATTGGATCAAGATCATTGCAAAACAGGTCTGGAAATGTTGATATGAATTGATGGGAAACTTACAAACTGGCAGAAAATTACCTGGAAATCTTATCACCTAGTAGTTTATCAGAAATGATTTTGTACATAGGGTGACAAGACTACAGTGTAATCAGATGCAAAGGCAAAGAACACAGATGTTTCACAAAATTAACTTTGGTAATTGCTGATTCCACAATTCAAGTTGCAGAATATGGATCAAAATGCCACATTTCTTCTACAAATAGCATGTGATAAAGGTATTTAGAATTGAAGACCAAATGTACAGTATCCAAGCAAATCCATTTAGGCTTATATCAACTATCCGATCCAAATAATACTTTGTTCAGTTTCTGTTCCCAAACAACACACCTATTATGCTTTATAGTCAGAATTACCCTCTGTATGATTATACCTCAGCTTTTCTGTCTGACGCATTTGTTGTAATTAATAAGGGTTGTTTGCAAAAGCATAGCTGCCAGTTCTCCTATAATATCATCCTTTCGTAACCAAGATTGGCTTCATTTTCTTTTAGCATTTTAATTTACGGATCACTTCTTGGCCTTGGCCCACTCTAGGTAATATGTTCTGTAAAATTATATGTTTAGGAAATAATAAATTATCATAGGAACTGATGGCATACATATAGAGTGCCACGTCATTTTAATAATAATCATTGTCATTGAAATTGATGAAGGTTACAAAGCCATGGATCCACCTCTGTGGAGCAATAATACTTAATCATTACTTTGTGGCTAGACCTGGGCCTATAGATGCAAATAATTACAAAGTGGCAGGTGCAGAATATACACTTCTGATGTTACCTGAGATTTCTGAAAACCTTGTTTTGCTCCTGTTCACCTTCATCTCACATCTCTCAGAAGCATATTGCACTGAGGACATGAAAACATGATTGGCCATCAATAGTTAAAAAAGCTATTCTTGACAAAATATCAAACCTTGAAAAGCACACAAAGAATCATAACATAAATAACGCAATATTGTTCATGGGATTGTAAACATTTCAAGACAAGAAATCCTCTAAGAATACAAATTTTATAAATCTATAAATGTTTTATTACTAATTTTTACTAGTTCCCTGAATAGATTACATTGAATATAATAAACATGCAAAATCACATCTCACTTTGTCTGAGACAAGAGTTCCATCTCTGTATATTTCATTTTTAATCATTCAAAATTATTTAATCATCCTAATTTGTACTAACATGTTTGAATTTGCCTAATTTTGTATTAGCACTTTACAAAAGCATGTGCTGAACCTAAAAGGATAAGAACATAGCTATATTATTGCATCCATGTGCTTGTCTAAGCCACACAACAACCTGGCTTAAACATACATCACCTTTTACCATTGTTACTGGTTCAAAATCCTGGTGATCCCCAACTTAAAGCAATGTAGGGCTCTAAAACTATGGCATGCTGAGTTTCAAGAACAAGTTGACCACCATTTTCAGAAGAGAGAATAAGGATGGTCAGTGAATTCCCATTATGTCCATTATGGAGTTGGATATATTTTCATTTGCTATTTGCAATATTGTGCAAAGAAAATTGTGTTTTAAAAATCTTAGCACTTTTTCTTCAGTTGCAATATTGGCAATATTAACTACAGTGGTCTTAGACTGATATCATGCAAAGGACATGTGAGGTAATCCATTAGGCTGTTACATATTTCAGACTAACAAGACATGATTCATATACACTACTTCTTGAACTACAAGTCAATTTTCAGCAAACTTTTAGAGCAAATCAATTATGATGACACAGAAATTGTGTCACTTTTTCCTCATGCACATACACCCACCCCAACTTTCTTATTTATTTGTTTATGTATTAATTCAGGGTATGTGCGCATTGCAGGCAGTACGCGATCAATAAGTGCCATTGAGAAGGTGGTGAAGAGGTGCCACCTTAAACCACTGCCATCCTTGGAGTGAAGGGGCATATATATTGCTCTTTAGGGATAGAGGTCCAGGATTTTGAACCAGCGAAAGTGAAGTGTCAGCAATCTAATTCCAAGTCAGGGTGGTGCGTTTCGGGTTGGGAGTGAGTTATAACCCCATTGTGAAGCCTCTTCTAGGGATGTCTACCTTGAAAAAGTTATCCTCCTCCCTCTGGAGAAGGGTCCTGACCTGAAATGTCAACTTTCCTGCTCCTCTGATGCTGCCTGGCCTGCTGTGTTCCTCCAGCTGCACACTGTGTTATCTCTGACTCCAGCCCCGAGAGGAGGAGCAATTGGCAGGAGATAAGGTGGGGGGGTGCGGCAGTTGGTTGTAACTGGAGGCCCCGAGCTCAGCACAGCAGCGAAGGAAAGAGAAAAGTGAGTGAACGAATGGGAGAAGGAAAAGGAGGAGAAAAAGAGAGCGACTGTACTGAGAGTCCTGCACTGTAAGTGGGGCATTGCGAGTTCGGGCTCTGTGAGACCAGCGCTGCGATACCAACCGCTGAACACCAGCAACTACCTCCACCCAACGTCTAGAGTTGACCGAAGGCATCCGGAGACACGAAACGCCGATTGGGGCAACACCAGGAACATCCACCACAACAAGCCGCTCGCAAGGACCACCAAGAGAAGAAAGAAAACCCAAGATACTCACCAGGCCGGTCCCACGCATCTAACCACATCAATGGACACCACGAGACTGACTATTACTGGTACTTGCGGCCCTTCGCGCATTTCCCAGCTACGGCAAGAGACTACAGGCAAGAGCCAGTCAAAAACGTGTTTTCACACCATGGGTGAGCCTAAGATCATCGAGACTCTCTCTAACCCAGCTTGGCTAGTCTTAGATAGGGGAAGGGGCAGTTTGGGGCATCTCTAAGGAAGGAAAGTGGAATAGAACTTGGGGTCAGCAGGTAATTCCTCTCTTTCTCTCTCTCTCCCCTATTAGTATAATAACAGTCACCTACTGTATCTATTTACCCACTCTATTAAGACTTAACTGCAAAGCTTAACTAGGTTTTAAGTTAACTGGGAGACAAGGTCTCAGTCAGAGATAGGTGGGTTTTAATATTCACTTTCTTGTTTTCTCTAAATATATTCAATTTGCTTGTGTTTGTTCAATAAAAATCAGTGTTTTCTTTGCCTCTGAAGCATCTGCCTCCTGTGTTTTCCACCACACCACATTCCACTAAAGAAGCCTAGTGCCAGAACCAGGAAGCTGGTAAACAATAAACCAGGCAGCACTCCCTACATATGCAATCACAGAAAACACAGCACTTGCCTATTTACCTCCTTTCTCCTTACTAGCAAAGACCCCAGGCGAAACAGTAAATTGCCTGCACTTCACTCATCCAGAGGATCGTTAGCATCTATTTCCGACCCTGCCAGCGGAATGCCACCACCAGACACAAATCTCCTCCACTCCCTTCTCAGGCTTCTGCAGGCACTGTTCCCTCCGTAATATCTTGGTCCACTCCTCCTTCACTCTCAACACATCCTCACAGCCCCAGAAGCACCTCCACCTGCAATTGCCAACCAATTTTCAGTCTCTCGTAATCCCCATTATCACATATCCAGCTTATTTTCTTCTTTTTTTCAATTGTTGTTTACTATCAACAATCCCTTTATATGTAAGATCCCCTGCAAAGACTGTGAAAAACATTACATTGGACAGACAGGAAGAAAATTAGCCACAAGAGTACAGGAACATCAGCTAGCAACAAAAAGACATGACCAATACTCACTCATCTCCATCCACATGGATAAGGAAAACCATTGGTTTGATTGGAACAACACCAGGATCCTGGGACAGGCCAAGCAGAGACAAGCACGGGAATTCCTAGAGGCCTGGTTCCCCACCAAGAAGGCCATCAACAAACACATAGAGCTAGACCCTATATATACTCCACTGTGAAGGAAAACCAGAAGTGAGGTAACCTAGCTCAACGGACACCAGTGTTTAAATACCAGGCGGGAAAACACAACGGCACTTCATCGGAGGCTGCACTGATGATGTTACCCAGCAGGGTAATGAAACATCTGCGGAACAACGAACCAGCTCGGCGAGACAACCAACCACAAAATCCCTTTTTTTGACTAACATTCTTTTTCTGTCTCTTTCTGGGCTCCCTTTCCAAATACTTGCTCACTCTTTAAACTCCATCACAGAACATACACACGCATGCACACACACCGCACACACACACGCACGCACACATGCACACACACACACATGCACGCACACATGCACACACACACACATGCACACACACATAATCTTTGTCAGAACTATACGTATCACCCTTACCTAACTGCTATGAGTTCTGAAGAAAGGTCACTGGACTTGAAATGTTAACTCTGTTTTCTCCACAGATGCTGCTGGACCTGTTGAATTTTTCCACCAATTTCTGTTTTTGAGTACTTCTACTCCTCGCGCTCCACATTAACCACATCCTGCTCCCTCCCAAATCAATAAATTTACACAGTTGATGGCAGTCACTTGCTAGACTGCAGTAAGCCTGCAAAACTTTAACCCATCTTCCATTGTGATCCTAAATCTGGTCTTAGCTCTTCACCAACAAAAACAAGGGACCCAACGCATTTTAAAAATGGCAGTTGGGAACCAACAGATTGTCCATTGAATTGCTGTTTTCCTTCTGTCACCGAATCATTCCCACAGGGATCCTGAAAATCTATTTTGAAACAAAAATTGGAATAACCAGAAACTGTTCTTTTTATTTCTATAAATAATATTTAGCTTGTCAAATAGAGTACTTTTTTATTAAATGAAGTCAAAGGCATTACAGGGCCTAGGATTTTTTTTTACCCAATGGCACAGTTGCCTGATTTTATTCATTGCGTAATAAGCTTCTGGAGGGAAAGTAAACTGAGATAATTAACAATCAGGCTGAACTACTTTCAAGGCCTTCCCTGTGTCATTAGTTGCTCATTAAAGTGTGAATTTCTATGTTATTGCTGAATTAACTCATGTTTCTGGTCAATTGTTGTCACAAATACATTGTTGTTATAAGCCTAAATCATGTCTATGATTATTAAGTTACTTTATATTTGCTGTCAGCTTATCACATTTTATTTTTGTCAACCTTTGTTGGTCACTTTATTATCTACACAGTTGAAAGATACTGAACAGAATTTTCCAATCACCTGAGCTTCTTAATGTCAAGAGAACAAACTCCCCTGTAGGGTGGCACCAGCCAAGCACTAGCCTCACCACATCTCAAGGCACACCTCCGATCAACTTATAATATTACACTTAAATGGCACACTACGGAGATCACTGATACCTTTCATTGCAATGTTGCTGCCAGGCCATTTTCCACCTGTAACAGGGCCCATACCTCATACTTTGGAACAAGATGTATCTCAGGGCTCTTAGATTGCTTTCTTAGTACTCATTAAGTTTGAACCTACTTGGATGCTCACAGCACCTAAGCTTTGCCTTGCCTTTTGGCAAATTGCTGCCTCTTTAAGAACTCACAGTACTCTGCCTTGTCTTGTCTTTTAATGGAAAGAGAAAGCCATGCAGATTGTCATGATTTTCAGCAATGATCAGTCAACGGGGACGAAATGATGCTTTTATGGCACTGTGCTTGCCAATATCACACTTGCACCATGTGGCAATAGTTCCATGGCAAACACGCTGAACATGGTTCAACCAAATGACCAAGTGTCAACTCTGTCATCAACCAGAAAATTCCACTACGATCAATAAAAGACATCTTCTGCTCTCAGTGCAGGGCCGTGGACGTGGTCAGTTAGCCACTTGAGGTATTCAGGTTCAGGAGTTAGCTATCATTACAGTCTGGGCAGTGGGACATGGCCAGCCCTTCACGTTCAGTAATTCCAGCTGGGCAATGATCAGTGCTAGACATCCGCTGGAAATCAAAGTGGGGTTATCAGGGGCCATTCCCATGGGGGATAAATTGTGGAGATTGAAGGCAGCATGCTGGGATGTAAGGAATTAATACTGTGTGGGAGGGGAATCAATGCAACAGATAGGAATTGGAGATGATACAGCATGGAAGGGCACAGGGTACTGAAGAAGAGGGAATTATTGAAGTTACCACCAAACTGGTATGAACAAGGGGTCACAGTCTCAGGATACCAGTAAGCAAATTAGGACTGAAGTGAAGAAAATTTTCTTTGCTCAGGGAATGGTCAACATGCAGAATTTGCTACCACAAAAGGCTGTAGACATTGAGTCACTGAGTTTATTCAGGAAGAACATTGATATAATTTTTAGATAGTAAAGGCAACGTTTGGGTATAAAGGGATAGAAAGAACTGCCAATGCTGGAGTCAGAAATAACACAGTGTGGAGCTGGAGGAGCACAATGGGCCAGGCAGCATCAGAGGAGCAGGAAAGTTGATGTTTCAGGTCGGGACCCTTCTTCTGAAATGGGGGAGGGGGAAGAGAGCTCTGAAACAAATAGAGAGAAGACGGGTGGAGCTGGGGAAGGTAGGTGGAATGGTGATAGATGAGTGCAGGTAGGCAGTGGTGGGGATTGGTCAGTGAGGTAGGAGGAGCAGATAGGTGGGAGAGAAGATGGACAGGTCAAGGAGGTGGGGATCAGAGGGAAGGTTGGTCATGGGATGAGGCTGGGGGTGAGGATATTTTGAAACTCGTAAAGTCCACATTGAGGCCTTTGGGTTGTAGGCTCCCAACGTGGAATATGAGGTGCTGCTCCTCCAGTTTCCGGGTGGCATCATTATGACACTGGAGGAGGCCCAGGATGGACATGTCGACCAGGGAGTGGGAGGGGGAGTTGAACTGGTTCGTGACTGGAAGGTGTTGTAGTTTGTAGCAAACAGAGAGCAGGTTCTCCACAAAGCAGTCTCCAAGCCTCCGCTTGGTCTCACCAATGTAAAGGAGGCCACATAGGGAGCAGTGGATGCAGTACACGACATTGGTGGATGTGCAGGTGAACATCTGTTTGATGTGAACGGTTTGTTTGGGTCCTTGAATGGAGGTGAGGGGGGAGGTGTAGGAGCAGGTGTAGCACTTCCTGCGGTTGCAGGGAAAGGTGCGGGGGTTGGTGGGGCTAGTGGAGAGTGTGCAGTGGACGAGGGAGTCGTGGAGAGAATGGTCCCTATGGAAGGGAGATAGGAATGGGGAGGGAAATATAGCCTTGGTTGTGGGGTCAGATTGCAGGTGGCAGAAATGGCGGAGAATGATATGTTGAATCCAGAGGCTAGTGGGGTGATACTTGAGGGCAAGGGGGATATTGTCTTTTTTTTTAGGGATGGGATGTGAGGGGAGAGGTATGGAAACGCAAGAGATGCGGTTGAGAGCATTTTGGATCACTGAAGGGGGGAAGTGCAGTCCTTGCAATAAGAGGACATCTGGGATGTTCAGAAGTGAAATGCCCCACCTTGGGAGCAGACGCGGCGGAGGTGGAGGAATTGGGAGTAGGGTATCGCATTGCTGCAGGAAGGTGGGTGAGAGAAGGTATAGTCTAGGTAGCTGTGGGAGTCAGTGGGCTTGAAATAGAATTCAGTTTTGAGGCGGTCATCAGAGATGGAGACAGAGAAGTCCAGGAAGGAGAGAGAGGTATCAGAGATGGTCCAGGTGAACTTGAGGTTGTGGTGAAAGGTATTAGTAAAGTTGATGAACTGTTCAAGTTCCTCATGGGAGCACGAGGCAGCGCTGATACAGTCATCGATGTAGCGGAGGAAGAGGTGGGGGATAGTGCTAGTGTAGCCGCGGAAGAGGGACTGTTCCACGTATCCTATGAAGAAGCAGGCATAACTTGGGTCCATGTGGTTTCCCATGGCCACCATTTTTGTCTGTACAAAGTGGGAGGAGTTAAAGGAGAAGTTGTTAAGGGTAAGGACGAGTTCAGTTAAGCGGATGAGGGTGTTGGTGGAGGGGGACTGGTTGGGCCTGCGGGACAGGAAGAAATGGAGGACTTTTAGGCCATCTGCATGGGGAATGCTAGTGTACAGGAATTGGACATCCATAGTGAAGATGAGGTGTTGCAGGCCAGGGAATCGGAAGTTTTGGAGGAGGTGGAGGGCATGGGTGGTGTCCCGGATATGGGTGAGGAGTTCCTGGATCGGGGGGAGAAAATAGAGTCAAGGTAAGCGGAGAAAAGTTCGATGGGGCAGGAGCAGGATTAGACACTGGGTCGGCCGTGGCAGTCAGGTTTGTAGATTTTGGGAAAGAGATAGAAACGGGCGGTACGTGGTTGGGGAACAATGAAGTTGGAGGCTGTGGGTGGGAGAGATTGCAGTAAATTTCCATTGAGATAGAGGATCAACTGTGATCCTATTCAGTGGTGGCCAGACATGAAAGCTGATTGACCCAATCCCACTCCTAGTTTTATGTTTCTGTGTTTAAATTAGTAACTTATTTCTTTGCAGAGTTTTCTCTGTTGATTTCCTCTTTGGATCCCTTTCGTTGTTGGTATTTAACAGGACAACAGGACAGGGAGTGAGGAATGCCTGATGGATTAAATACTGGAGCCAGCACAGGCATGAAGGGCCAAATGGGCTCCTTCAGTATAGTAACACTTCAATGATTCTGGTCTCTTCATGGTGGAGTCAGATCTGCACCCTAACCACCATGTTGAGTTTGTAATAGTAACCATGACGTGGAGGTGCTGATGTTGGACTACGGTGGACAAGGTCAGAAGTTACACGAGACCAGGTTATAGACCAACAGATTTGTGGATGGCACTGCTGCCTCATAGTGCCAGGGACACGGGTTCGATTCCACCCTTGGGCGACTGTCTGTGTGGAATTTGCATATTCTCCTTGTGTCTGCGTAGGTTTCCTCCAAGTGTTCTGGTTTCCTCCCAGTCCAAAGATGTGCAGGTTAGGTGGATTGGCCATGCTAAATTACCCCATAGAGTCCAGGGGTGTGCAGGCTGGGTGAGCTAGACATGGGAAATGCAGTGTTACAGGGATAGGGTAAGGGTTTGGGTCTGGCTGAATGCTCTGCAAAGGGTTGGTGTGGACTTGGTGGGCTAAATGGCCTCCTTCCACATAATACAGATTCTTAAAAAAAGTGTTTGAAAACAAAAAAGACATAATTAACATTAATATTAATATTAATGAGTGTAAGGTGCATGCAGGAAAACAAAGTAAAAATATAAGTTAAGTCACTTCATATTAATATGTAGATTCTCCACAATAAGATAGACAACCAAGCGAAATTAATGACAATAAATGGTTTTTGATTTAAACACTATTACAAAGATGTGTCTACAAGGTGATCATACTTAGATAATTCACATTGTGGGACACACAATATTTTGAAAAGAGAGGCAGAAGGGTAAAGGAGGAGGTATAGCCCTGATAATAAAGGATGACATAAAAATATGAGTAAGACCGGATTTTAACTCAGAAAATAAGGAAGAAGAATTATATAGGTAAAGATTAGGAATATCAGGAGTCAAACATCTGTGGGAATCATTTATCAGCCCCTTCCCCGCCCCCCCACCCCCAACAGTATCTCCACCATGAGAAAGATCATTAAACAGCTTGCAGCAAAGGCATGTAATAGTTGTGGAGTATTTCAATCTTTATATGGACTGGGATAAAACTTAAAATTGGTCAATTTAGAAGTTGTATTTATAAAATGCTTTTGTGGCAATTTCCTGGAGCAATATGTTTTGGAACTAGTTGTTGATCATTGCTGTTATTTGGTCGCATTCGAGCAATATGCGGCATAGGGCAACAACGAGGGAGAGACATCACTTCAGCGCATACAGTGAAGCATACATTAAAGAAGTCACCTCCACTGAAGAGCGGATCGTTTGGCAACAGCCCCCATGATCAGCAGGAGGGAGAGTGTCCAGCAGAGGGTGACAGTGAGGGAGATGCTTTGGTGCATATGTTAGAGCCTGAAAGCAGTCACCTCCACTGAACAGCTGATTGTCTGGCAACAGACCCATGATCAGCAGGAGGAAGAGTGTCTAGCAGATGCTGAGTGTGTCATAGATAAGAGTTTTGGTGAGGTGGTCATATCTAAGGTGCAGGTAGAGTGTAGCTGGGTGACCACCAGGAAAGGCAAAGGTACTAGGCAGAGAGTGCAAGAATCTCCTACAGCCATTCCCTCGAAAACAAGTATACTGTTTGGGGGATGACCGATTGGGAAAAGCAGCAGTAACCAGGTTGGTGCTGTTACAATTGGCTCTGGGACACAGCGGGAAAGGGTAAAGATAAACAGGGCCTCAGTGATAGGAGATAGTAGGAACTGCCGATGCTGGAGAATCTGAGACAACAAGCTCGATCCTTCTGAAGAAGGGTCTAGACACGAAACATCAGCTTTCCTGCTCCTCTGATGCTGCTTGGCCTGCTGTGTTCATCCAGCTCTACATCTTGTTGTCTCAGTGATAGGAGACTTGATAGTTAGGGGAGCAGCTAGGAGATTCTTTGGCCGCAGGCGGGAATCCAGGATGGTGTGTTGCCTCCTGGGTACCAGGGTCCGGGATGTCTTGGAGCAGCTGCAGAACATTGTCAAGGGAGTAGCTGAGCAGTTGGAAGTCATTGTGCACGTTGGCACATATGACAGAGGTAGAAATAGTCATAAGGTCCTGCGGAGTGACTATAGACAGCTAGGAAAGAAGCTTAAAACCAGGACCTGGAAGGCTGTAATCTCCAGATTACTTCCAGTGCCACGTGCCAGTGAGGTTAAGAACAGGACGATATGGCAGATGAATGTGTGGCTAAAGAATTGGTTCAGGGGGCAGGGATTCAGATTCCTGGATCATTGGGATCTTTTCTGGGGCACAGGTGACCTGTTCAAGAGGGATGAGTTGCAAGTGGACTGGAGGGGGACCAATATCATGGTGGGCAGATTTGCTAGTGCTGCAAGGGAGGGTTTAAATTAGATTGGTAGGGGAGTAGGATCCTCAACAACAGGGAGGCAAGTGTGAGGCTGGAAGGAGATACAGTAATCAGGCATAGCAAGTTGAAGAGACAGGTCAGGGTGGAACAGGACAGGGAGCGAGGAATGCCTGTTGGATTAAATTACATCTATTTCAATGCAAGAGGGCAGATAGGTAATGTTGATGAACTCAGAGCATGGATAGTTATGTGGCTGGGATGTTCCATCCATTACAGAAACGTAGCTAAGGGAGGGCAAGACTGGCAGCTTAGTGTGCCAGGATAAAGCTGCTTTAGGCGAGATGGAGGTCGAGGAAAAAAGGGTGGGAGAGTTGCATTTTTGATTAAGGGGAGTATGACAGCAGTAATCAGAGATGGAATTCCTGAGGGATCAAAGAGTGAGGCTTTGTAGGTGGAGCTAAGAAATAAGAAGGGGATGGTGACCTTATTGGGGTTATACAATAGGCCCCCAAATAGTCAACAGAAATTAGAGAAACAAATATGCAGGGAGTCTGGGGAGACTTGCAGGAGCAATAGGGTTGTCACTGGGGGGGATTTTGATTTTCCTAACATAGACTGGGACTGCCATGGTGTTAAGGGCTTAGATGGGGTGGAATTTGTTAAATGTGTTTAGGAAGGTTTCCTTAAGCAGTATATAGAGGGTCCTACTTGGGAAGGGGCAAATCTTGGCCTACTGTTGGGAAATAGAGCAGGACAGGTAACTAAGGTAATAGTGGGGGAGCACTTTGGGACCAGTGACCATAGTTCTTTTAATTTTAAAAGACAAAACTGGTCCACAGGTTCAAGTTTTAAATTGGGGCAAGGCAAATTTTGATGGAATTAGACAGGAGCTTGCGGTGGTTGATTGGAGTAGTTTGTTTGCAAAGGGACCTTTGGCAAGTGTGGGGCCTTTAAAAGTGTAATAGCTAGAGTTCAAGGTCTATATGTACCTGTGAGGGTGAAGGGCAAGATTGGCAGGAGTAGGGAACTCCGGATGACAAGAGATATTGAGGCTTTGACTGGAAAAAAGAAGGAGGCATGATTCAGGAGCAGGCAGCTGGAATCAAGGAGGTGTATAGGGGATACAGGAGTTTAGTGAAGAAGGAAATCAGGAGAGTGAAAAGGGAGAACAGGATAGCTTTGGCTGAGAAGATTAGAGTGAATCCAAAGAGATTTTTTAAGTATGTTAAAGGAAAAAGAATAAATAGAGAGAAGATAGGGACCCTCAAGAACCAAATGGACATGAATATGTGGAACCACAAAAGATGGGCGAAGTCCTTAATGAATACTTCTCCTTGGTGTTTACAGTGGAGAAAGACATGAAGACTTGGGAACTTGGGAAAGTTAGTGGTGATGTCTTGGGGATAGTCCACATCATAATACTGGAGGTGTTGAAATTTTTAGAATGTACGAAGGGTGGATAAATCTCCTGGTCCTGACCAGATATATACAAGAACCCTGCAAGAGGGTAGGGGAGAAATTGCCGGGGCCCTGGCTGATATATTTGCATCATTGTTAGCCACAGGTGAGATCCCGGAAGACTGGAGGGCAGTGAATGTGGTGCCCTCATTCAAGAAGGGCTGCAAAGACTAACCAAGGAATCATAGACCAGTAAGCCTAACATCTGTGGTAGGTAAGTTACTTGAGAAGATTCTGAGGGATAAGATATACATGCATTTGGAAAGACAGGGTTTGATTAGGAGCAGTCAGCATGGCTGTGTGTGTGGGAGATCATGTCTTACAAACTTGTTAGAGCTCTTTGATGAAGTGGCCAGGAAAGTTGATGAGGGCAGAGCAGTAGATGTAATCTATAAGGATTTCAGTAAGGTCTTTGATAAGGGTCCACATGGTAAGCTGCTCTGAAAGGTTAGATCACATGCAATCCAGGCAGAGCTGATGGTAGGAAGCAGAGAGTAATAGTGGAAGTACGCTTGTCGTACTGGAGACCTGCGGCTAGTGGCATCTCTCAGGGGTTGGTGTTGGTCCCATTGCTGTTTGTTATCTATATCAATGACTTGCATGAGAATGTACAAGGCATGATTAGTAAGTTTGTGGATGACACTAAAATAGGCAGTATCGTGGACAGTGAGGAACGTTATCAGAAATTGCAGCAGGATCTTGATCAGCTGGGAAAGTGGGCCAAGAAATGGCAAATGTAGTTTAATGTGGATAAGTGCGAGGTGTTGCATTTTGGAAAGTTAAATCAAGGTAGGAGTTTCATTGTGAATGGTAGCGGCTTAAGGAGTGTAGTGGAACAGAGGGACCTTGGAGTTCAGGTGCAAGAATCTCTAAAAGTGGAGCCATAGGTAGACAGGGCAGTGAAGAAAGCTTCTGGCACATTGACCTTCATCAGTCATGGTACTGTGCATAGAAGTTGAGAAGTTATGATGCAGTTGTACATGACATTGGTGAGATCACACTTGGAGCATTGTGTTCAGTTTTAGTCACGTTGCTATAGGAAGGATATTATTTAACTGGAAAGAGTGCAGGAGAAATTTACGAGGGTGTTGCCAGTACTCAAGGAACTGAGTTTTGAGGAGAGGTTGGACAAGCTAGGACATTTTTCTTTAGAGGGTAGGAGACTGAAGGGGGATCTTATAGAAGTGTATAAGATCATGAGAGGCTTGAATAGGGTGAATGACCTCATTCTTTTTCCCAGGGTTGGGGAATTGAGGACTAGAGAGCATCAGTTTAAGGTAAGAGGGGAAGGTATACATGGGAACCTGAGGGGTAACTTTTTTACACAGACGGTAGTATGCATATGGAATGAGCTGCCAGTGGAAATGGTTGAGGCGGGTACATTAATAACATTTAAAAGGCATTTGAACAAATACATGGATAGGAAAGATTTAGAAGGATATGAGCCAAGTGCAAGGAAATGGGCTCGGTATGGATGAACATTTTGGTTGGGATGAAGGGCTGTAGGACTCTATGACTCCAGATGATTTTTGAGCCAGTTGTTGAAAAATAAAGGAGTTCGATAGCCAAATGTGGAATAAGATGTTTTCCACCAGCAAATTGTAGGCCAATAATATTTAAAGAGCATCAATAAGGTTGAAGCCCTTTCCTTGTTGAAAGTCAAGGGACAGAACATTTTTAAAATAATAAATATGTTTCTAAAATGAAGTTACAAGAGGGTTAGGTCGTTCAAGTTCAACTTTAAATTTAAGTCACTATATTGGATTCAGAAAAGGAAACATTGGTGGAATCCTACATAAGTCTAAGTGACATAGGCTGTAGTGAGATGTGTGACAGAATCAAATGAGACGTCTGGCAAGGTCTACCTCGATGTCAGGATATTGCACAATCTTTTATGTTTTTGTTGAGTGGAATAGTGAGTTTCTCACTAGGCAGTGACTAGTCGCCAATTAAGGGAATTTTATTTTGTTTAATGCGTTATTAAAGGCCCAACTGTCCTCAACAATACTTATCTTTATATTTTACTGAATGTTAAATGTTGAGACTGAAAAGAACAAATTCCGGAGATCACAATGGGCCAGCTAGCATCCATGGAGGTAGAGAAGTTTACTTTTCAAGTTACGGTGACTCTTCATCAGAGCTGACATGAAGTGTGGAGGGGGGTGCGGGTAGCAGCATTTATGTCATAGTGGGGGGTGGAGGGCTGGGGGAGAAAGGATGTTGATAGCCTAGGTTAAGTGATCAGAATACGAGAATGGCAGAACAACGGTGTGTGGAAAAAATAGATGGTCCCACCAGAGTGGGGGAAAGGGAGAGAGAACATGGTGACAGAGAATGCAACAAGTAAAGCTAAAAGAAAAGAAGAGATGAGAGTGAGTTCACAGGGTGTTGAACTCAATATTAAGTCCAGAAAGTTGTAAAGTGTTGTTCCTCCAATTTGTGCTGTGATTCACTGGAGCACTGCACCGTGCTGAGGACAGACAAGTGGGCATGCGAGCAGGATGTTGTGTTAAAATAACTGGTTACAGGAAGCTTAGGGCTGCGCTTGCACACAGATCGAAGGTGCTCTGCAGAGAGGTCACCCAGTCTGCGTTTGGTTTCTCCAATGTAAAGTCGGCCACATTGTGTGCAGCGAATGTAATTGATCAGATTGGAGGAGGTACAGGTGAAATGCTGCTTCACCTCGAAAAACTGTTTAGCCCATCAGATGGTGAGCAAGGTAGAGGTGAAGGGGAAGGTTTTGCACCTTCCATGGTTACATGGGAAGGTGCAGTGGGAATGGGGGGGGTGATGCTAGTAGTCATCTTGTAATTGATTAGGATGTCTCAGAAGGAACAGTCCCTACCAAGTGCAGACAGGACAAGGGAGGGGAAGATGAGTTTGGTGGATGTGTTCTACTGGAATTGTCTGAAATGGCAGAGGATGATCCCTTGAATGCAGAGGCTGATGGGATTAAAAGTGAGGATAAGGGGGCCCTAATCACACTGTTGTGTTTTGCCCCCTCAGCCAGAGATACTAGCCTTACATTATTTCTGTTTTGCAGTGCAAAGCACAATAAGTTAAGGACAGCCTCTGTTACCAATCCAGAGGCTTGGATATAGTTAATCAGCTACTTGGGACCACCCAAATAAGGGGCAAAGAGCTGAATATTGGAAAGGTCATCTCCTGTCTTGAGTCTTTCTGCCTTTTCACAGGTTGTTTCCTTCCAAGAATAGGAGAGATATAAAAGTATCATGGACGATAAAAGTGGGTGAGGTGACACAACAATTACAAGTGAGTGAATAGGCAGCACGCAAGATTAGTTGTGTTGGGAGTTGGGGCAGGTAATGGTGAGTGAGGGAAAATATTGTAGACAACAGTGAAAGTGGTAGAGCTTGAGTCTTAGTGAGAGGTGGGTACTGTAGCAGAGACAGAGAGAATGTGAGGTATGGGAGGGAAGATGGTGAAACTTATGCAGGAAGCGTGAAGAAGGACATATACCTTTTTCCTACATTGCTGGGCATCCTCCAGATGGCTGAGACACCTAAAAGTGGAGTGCCAACCTCAATACAAACTTGCACAGTCTGGTGTCATGTGCTCTGTTGCTGGTCCTGAGGGAAGAGGACAGCCACACCACTTTGTCCAGTAGGTCCCTGCCATGTTGTGGGTCACTGATTTCCCCCTGTCTGACATTTGCTGTGGAAATGTCAGAATCTGGTAGGCCAGTTTAGGATTGGCAGAGTTTATCTGTAAGGAGATGGCCTGGTGGTATTATTGCTCAACAGTTAATCCAGAGACCCAGGTAGTTTTCCAGGACCTGGGTTTGAATCTTACCACAGTAGATGGTAGAGTTTGAATTCAATAAAAACCTGGAATGAAGATTTTAATGATGGCTATGTGTCTATTACTGATTGACGGGAAAAAAAACCTATCTGGTTCACTAATATCCTTTAGGGCAGGAAACTGCCATCCTTACCTGGTCTAGCCTGCACATGGCTCTCAACCTCAATCAGGAATGGCCAGTAAATTCTTGTCTAACCAGTGATACCCTCATCCTGTGAATGAATACAAAATAAATCAATCAACTTATAAAGGTGACAGGCAAGGGATGCCAATTAAGTCTGGGATATTTGCCATGTACCAAGTTATTCCAGGAGTGACGTATGGTAAGATGGGATTGAATCAGAAAAGATAGATGCTATAAGGTGGGATAGATATTAAATGATATGAGTCTGGTAAGAAACAACAAGTAAACTTGTTAGACTTCATGGTGAAAAGTCCTCCAAAACACCTCAAAATATAAGATTGTGATAATAAATATTCACATACATGGTTAACTACCTTCAAGGGTTCAAAGATGTGTACATAAATAAAAAGATGGAACAAAAAAAACTGGAAATACTCAGCAGGACAGCGAGTACCTGTGGTGAGAGAAAGAGACCTAACATTTCAGGTAGTGATTTTCATCAGAATTGCTGCCTGACCTGCTGAATGTTTCCAATATACTCCTGTAGTTTGGGTTCAGACTCACAGAAGCTCAAATTGAACAGAAATGAAATCATTGTTGGGCTTTGCTACTAGAGTTGTTTCTGTACTCCTATATCAAATTCAACAAATATTCTTTGACGCATGTAAAGACAGCATTGGATGCATGTTTGTCATCCCATATGTTTGACAAGTATCAACATCTCACTTATCAACCCAAACAATTGGTCCAGATCATAGCAGCTAGGAAGACAGTTCCTTGTTGCTAGGAAAAATAAACACTTGTACCAGTATATCAAGGAAACAGATGGATTGACTGCTCATTGCCACAGAAGAAATCTAAATTGAAAATGAATTGTTCCAACATTCCTTTAATTTGTTAACATTTCAGGTGGTTGCAGCAGAACATTAACAGTGGTAGTTATATCTTGTTATGTTATGTTTCTCTTAGTCTACAACTGATCTAATTCATAATAGTCCATTTATACTGAAAACAATGGACTGATATTAACACAAAGCATCCAATAGTCTGTGAGAATTGCTGGACCAGCCATGTACTGTAAATTACTACTAGTTGTGATCTTTTGTCTTATTGGAATTTTTATTCTGATGGAATGATTTAAGATTTGAAATGTGAGAACAGAAATTACAGGTGATGTCCTCCTTATACCTCGAAAAAACTTTTCATCTTTTTGTTTTTTGTATATTTGTTTATTTTGTTCCTTGAAGCAATTTGCAGTATGTTCAGTCTGGATATCTTCACATTCTGTTTCACTTTCAAATTTGTTATTTGACCAGAGAATTGAACACAGTAGACCTGAATAACAACAAATTGTATGAAGACTTATATTTATAACACAACAAGTAGCTCTAAACTGCATCAGGTGAGAAACAGAAATTATGAGCATAATAAAAGCAAGCCTTACATAAATATATCACTGTCACTGTTTCACTCTCAGATATGATAAGGTCATTCCAAAATGAATTATTAATACTTCTGAATTAAACAATAATACCAATGAAAACTGTAGAGATAGTGACATTTCCCGGTTAATTAGATCCATTGGTATATCATATCTAAAAACCTATTTTCAGAATTAATAAACCTCAAAGTTATTATTGTTACTAAATAGCGGGAAATCGCTTAACACATTCTAATAACAATTCTCTGTCTACTATGTCAATGAAGGTTTTAACACATTTAAATAAACTGCATTAAAATAACAGTTTAAGAATGCTCTCCACTAATATCAGCAATTGTAATGTTTAAGTTGTAATGGCAAATTTGTTCTGGATGAAAGCAAAATAATGCCAATGCTAGAATTATGAGACATAAACATAAAATGAAGATAGTACTCAGTATTTCAGCCAGCATCAGGGAGAGAGAAATTGAATCAATTTTTCACGTCAGTTCAGTGACTTTTCATCAGGTGTGAATGTTACTGTGAAATTTGGGTCCCTCAGAAAGTCAAGTATTGAACATGAGCTCCTGCTGAGCCCAAAATTTACAATGGAGTATGGGCTAAATTTTCCATTTTCTTGCCCAAATCTATTTTTTCGAATGAGATTTATGCAACTGGTCTGCATTGTCCCATGTAGACTTTTCTCACACAATTATCCATTCTTCAGTAATGCCCACATATATGAATGGAGATTGGAAGATGACAATGTCCATGGACACACAGAGAAATTGTAGGGAAGTCAGAGACATGTGAAGGCCAGGAGGAGTGCAGTGAGTGGAAGTACCATGTGACCATTCTGATTTTCACATTGTGACTATCACTATCTACTTCCTTGGAGAAGAAAAGGAGGATTGGGAACTGCATAGAAATGAGGTGAAATTAGCTGATAATGAAATGCAATTATGTAGAAACAAAATGGTTACCATTTATTATTGAGGTTCTGAACTCACAATTTAAATCTTGAGGGGATAGTTAAAAAGATTTTATTTGGTGTTGAGAATCTGATTCGCTTATTTTCATCATACTTTTCCTATTGCTCATGCAACTGAAGGGACTAGAAAAAAATCTATCCAATATACTTGCTTGTTTTAAAATTCCTACAGCTCGACGAGCAGGTGTTATTGAAATTTCAAACCTTTTAGAAAGCACATAAAAGGAGAAATGGATAGGTGAGGAGGTTTCTGAACAGAAGCCTTCCTAAGAACAGACCAATGCCAAACAAAAGTCAGTTATAACTGTATCTAATCCGGAAAGATGATGAGAGTCTTAAGTTTGAAACAGGAAAACAAAATGGCCATTATAGACAAAGCAAGGCATAGAAATTGCAAAAATCAATGTGTATATGGTGGAATGAATATGTGCAGCTTATGCAGTCATATCAGTTGTCAGTTTTAAATATGAGATTGACAATTTTTTGTTAAGATATTGAGGGATGTGGGCCAAAGGCAAATATATGGAGTTAGGTCACACATCAACCGTGATCTCATTGAATGATGGAACAGGCTTGAACGACTGAATGACCTACTCCTTTCCCTATGTTCCTATTTAACATGCTTTCTCAGGAAGCAATTTAATAAAAAGTAACTAAGTTTCCATATTTTTTCCTGCCATGGGGATGTGTCAAGCCCAGTGAAGGCAAGTCATATTTATAAATTTAAACATGGATTATGTTCATATATAGTTTTCTGGGACTACCTTTTTTGTGCATATGAATTGGTATCGAAGTTATCTGCTGAAGGTCAGGTGATTTTTACAATTTCTGCATAAACTCAGAAGTATTTTAATTCTCTGGTAAGTTTCTGATTGAATGACTGATGTTGGTATTATTAACTTGCATGGGCAGAACCATTTGCAGAATTTATACCTCCTGTTGTTTATGGACTTGCTTCAAATTCAAAATTTAGGGATCCCAACACTTTGTCTCTGAAATTGAAAATTAGCAAAGACAACTGTCGAGGAATAAATATGAATGCCCACTATTCTTCTCTCAGGATGTAACAACAGCTTCAAGTTTCAAGAAGCCCTGGGTGTAATTTAGAAGCATTGGTTATATATTGGTAATTTAGAAGCATTGATCAAAATATCTTCAGATGAGCGATCTTTGAGTAGGAGATGCCATTCAGTCTGCAAATAACAGCATAAAACAGCAACAGAAAAGGCATCAACATCTTTGACTTCAAACCAAAGACTACTTTATCGTAAAATCTCGAAGTTTGGTCCTTTTCAATTCAGTACAAAAAATAAGTGTCTCTTAATAAAACTACGGTGACCTGCTGAAAAACCACCTCTTTGTGAGAATTCTGCAATGACTTTGATATATGACTCTGGTTATGGAATTAATTAGGTTGCACCACCTCTTTCTCAGGACAGGCACAAAGGTGAATCAATGACATGGTTTACAAACTATTCCTTTGTTTGTAACTTTAAAAACATACTATTCTTCTGTAATTATATGTATATATATATATCTTTTGAATGTATATGTGGTGAATGACGATGATGTATAGGAGTGTTAAATTGCTGGGTTGAAGATGTGAATAAGTAATGCTTCACATTTAAAAGTCTAATATTCTACTGGCTATTCAAATTGACTGTCTGCCCAGGAGTGAAGTAACACTCACATTGTCCTTTCCAATGACGCATTGATTACAGCAACACGGGTTTTAGTTCTCCCTCATCCCTATCAGTAACAACAAATGATTGCCTTCAAAACCTACAGGTAATTCCTGTGACACTTATGCATTCATATTCCATTAACAACCAAAATGGATGCGGTGTTAATCTATGGCTGAGGCACAATATGATCTCAATATGATCATGCATTTTACTGTTTTGCTCATGCAGTTCACCATTCAACTTTAGTGGAACTGGAGGAACACAGCAGGCCAGGCAGCATTAGAGGAGCAGGAAAGCTGATGTTTCGGATCAGGACCCTCACGACCCAAAATGTCATCTTTCCTGCTCCTCTGATGCTGCCTGGCCTGCTGTGTTCCTCCAGCTCCACACTGTGTTATCTCAGACTCCAGCATGGGCAGTTCTTACCATCTCATCATTCAACTTTTTTTTAATACCTTTTCTACTGTGCCTGGATAAGCATTAGCAGGCAGGTTGGGACTGGGTCATGTTGTCTTCTAGAACCCTCCAAGCTGTCTTAACTTTGTCTTCAGCTAATTCTGAACCATTCACTTTCCTCCTTTGTGTACGGTCAACATTATAGGTGGTGGTTTGAATAATTTAATGATTTGAATGGAGTAAGTTTATAAAGTCTGATATAAACTAATGGAGAAAGACTAGAAGAAAATATGCTCAGGATGAAAGAGTAATAAACTGCAGGTGGCCATAAAGAAAAATGATTCAAAGGCTAAAACCAGGACCAGAAGGGTGTCTAGGAGCACTTAGGCATTCATAGATTTCAAGAGGCTGGAAAGAATAGAGCCAATGATCTGACATTATGGAGAAATTGGTTGTGAGATATCATATGGAAGAGTGTTGGAGGTCAAGTGTGAAATGAGGTGCATCAATAATGTAGAAGAAAATGTCTAAAATGACCCAAAATTAAAATAGATGCATTGATGATATTACTAAATTGCTCACTATTAATATATTTTAATATTTTTAGTAACTATAGAATGAAGTATTATGTCACAGAAAGGTTTTCTTTTGCAATACTTTGTTGGTGTTACTAACAAAGCCAGCACTTTTTCCCATTCATAATTGCCCTTGAGCCTCGTGCTTTGCGAAGCCAGTTACAAGTCAACCACATTGCTTTGTTTTTGGTTCACATGTGGGCCTCACCAGGTAAAGAAGGCAGATTTCCTTCTCTAAAGGACACTAGTGAAACATGATGATCAATGATAGTTTCATGGTTACATTGACACTAGTTCCAGTTGCATATTTATTAATTGAATTTAAATGTCACCAGCTGCAGTGTGAACCCATACTCCCAAAGCACTAAGTAGGGCTTCTGGATTACTAATCCAGTGACATTACCAATATGCCACCAGCTTTCCATTGAATATTGTAATTATTTATTTTTGTGGACAAGGAAATCAAAAAATCACGTTAATATAATATTTATACAAGATCTGATTTTTTTCCTGATTGAATGATATTGGATAAGTCAAATTCTTGATTTTGGGATTTGAAGCCACAGTGACCTCCAGCATTTGTTTTATCAATGATGTAGCTCATGTAACGAATGCAGGATGCAATTGCACAAAGAGGCGATCGTCATTTTCTGTATGATGATTCAATAAGGCCTTATTATTTATGCACAATAGTTGATCTCACAACCATTGTCTCTTTATTCAATTACTAGTGCTTGTGAAATTGTTGATTCCTAGAATGATGGGAAATGTTACTTGCCAAAAAGACACCATTGTCTGCTATTTTTGACTGCTGCTACGGTAGAAAAGAAAGGATTATAAATATCACTGTGATCAATGTATTGACCTGCATTACTGAGAAACATAAGTGTCATCAAGGACAACAAGGTGCAGGGCTGGATGAACACAGCAGGCCAAGCAGCATCATAGGAGCAGAGAGGCTGACGTTTCGGGCCTAGACCCTTCATCAGAAAAGGGGGAGGGGAAGGGGAATGGCTGATAACTGCAGAGCTTTAGTGAAGGCTGATGATGTAACAGTAGTAGCTTAAGTAGTTTCTGCTTCTGTAGCAATCATAAAATTAAGTTTAGGACGTTCCAGATTCTTCTTTTAAATACAGCATAAGACTTAAAGCATACTTAATGTTAAGAAAAATTGCTGAAAGCAGGATGACCCAAACCAGTTGAAAACAGATGCATATTCTGCCTCTAAATTCAGAGAGAGATATTTCTTTTTCTTATGTTTCTACAGTGAGGCAGCCTTGCTATATCCTATCAAACCACAAGATACTCTCATAGTTGTGTATTTTTATAGATTTCTTGAGTGAAAAAGGTTCAATGGAACAAAGTTAAGGTATGCATTTCGATATGTAATTGAAACGTACGTCAAATTAAATGTATATTGTGCTATAATTTAAATTAATTCATTGTAGAGGCATCCTGGCTTTACCTACCAAGTGTCTCTTCAAATCTTATTAATGATGCAGTTGACTTATGGTACAATGTAAAAGTTCAATTTGATCCTGCTGCTGCCAGAAAAACTTAATTTTGAAAATTACTTTTGTTCTGTTTCTGGGGGGCTTCACTGAGCCATTCTGTCAATATTTTTATTAACTTCAAAGTTTATTCTATTGCGGGAATACCTTAGACCACAAAAGCATTTCTAAGGTTAAGACATTAATTACCAATACCATATTTCACACATTAAAATGCTGCTGCAGTACACATGTGACTTTAATTCAATGAAGTGAAGGAGCAAGGGAGCAGGAATTTGCTGCTAAATAATCAGCTTGACAGACTCATCAAATTAAATAAAAGTCTGTTACATTATTTATTTCAAAGAATAAATTATTCTTGCAGTAATGTTTCAAGTTGAAGAGGCCAATTCAAGACAGGATTTTCTTCAGACATTATGTTTTTATTGTTGGTTCTTTGTCTAATGATTTTGAAGTGTGGTTGGCAATAATTGCATTCTTCTCAACAGTTTGTCAATAATATTTGTTTTAAAAATGGAACACGTGCAGCTTTGAGATTGTTGTTCATTAATAAATTCATATAATTAGTTCAACTGAAATTCAGCCAGCATGGAATAATGCCTTCACTGTAGAATATTTTATTAATGTTGACATTTTGCATTGACGTCATGTCAAAATGTCATCAGGAAAAGTTCAATCTTTTGAAGTTATTTCAGCAGAGGAAAAGAATGTTGTTCTAGTGAAGACACTGAAATGTGCATAATGTAGAATATTAATCTAAAGCATGGCAAATAATTCTACTGAGCATCAATTTGATTCTGCAGCCTCAACATTAAGATTTTTGTTAGTTCATCTTGATTTCACTCCTGTTTATTAGTATGCTTGCTTGCAAACAATAAAACTCCAAAACTTAGCAATGGATTTCAACAAAGCCCAGAATGTTGATAGGGTATGGCCCAAGGAAAACAGGATTAGTTTTTGGCAAATATGCACACTCTGCAACTATTTAATGCATCCAGTATCATTGAAATGTAGGTCAAAATATGTTTTTGAGAATGTTGTGTATTTGTTTTAAAATGTTGTGAATTCTCTCTGCTGCTGTGCTGGAATTTGACTCAGTTAACAAAACTTGAGCAGAGTTGACAAAGCATGTTTTTGGATGTGGATTGGCCTGAAGTCTCCTGAGGGAGATGGAATCTCTGAACAAAACTAGTACTTTTTTAACCTTGTAATCACAGCATAGCCACCAAACAAGAAAATGTCTCAAGGAAAAGATACATAGTTGTGATAACATTGAGATAACATATTGTGGGGGAATGTTTGCACTTTACTGAGTTCCTGCTTCACTTGTTGGCGTTTTTTTCGACGGCTCTCACTTGAAACCTTCTGGATTAAGGAAGAAAATGTCTAAAATATAATCTGCATTGAATAATACTAAATTGGAGATCTCTTTCTCCAAAGCTATGGAAATCTATCATACTGCAGAAAGCACTGTGACCCTTAGATATTCTTATGTTAACTTTCCCACTAGTACCTTTTAAATTTTGGTAAACATTATAATAGTCAACGCAATATGGGCCAATTTCTCTTTCAGTAGCCTTATCCTCAAGATTTTTGAATGAAGATCATCATTCACAATTGGGAATTATTAATGTGAATCAATTATTTTTATCTCTCATGCTATGAAAGACCATTATGCTGATCATTACAATTGTTAAAATTGCTGAAAGAATGCAAATTGGAGAATATCTAAGCATGACATTTGACTTTACGCTACATGTGATTGTTTCAGATGATCTTTTGTTTCCTTACAGTTATTGTCTCCATTTTGGCTTGTTTCTGAAAATATCAATGGTTAACCAGACAATTCTCTGTTAGGGTAAAAACAAAATAAAAACTGAGAGGAATGCATTTAAAAAATGAGACTATGTCATTCAGAAAGTTTGTAACAGCCACTTGACATTCCTCCCCAGACATAAACATTTCCCTTGTTATTGACATCCTTATTTTTCCCTTCCCCTTATAAGTCTTAGGGCTGCCGATGTTTCTTAGTTAACATACAATGGCTGCCCGTGGTTTTTAGTTGACATAAAAAATGGCTGAAGAAGATTGTTGACTGAAGTAACAGGTTACACAGTCAGAATTGTGTCCTTCATACACATAGCAACTAGATAAAGCGATAAATTGTCTCATAGACACCACAAATAGGAACTTGTTAAGAAGAAGAAAAATGTAGCCACTGCTTATACTGAGATAATTTTGATAAGGGAAGCACTAATAGAAGCCCTTTTTTAAAATTCATTCACAGGATGAGGGCGTCACTGACGAGGCAGCATTTATTACCCATCCCCTGATTACCCAGAGGGCAGTTAAGATTCAACCACATTGCTATGGGTCTGGAGTCACATTTAGGCCAGACCAGGTAAAGATGCCAGTTTCCTTCCTTACAGGACATTAGTGAACCAGATGGGTTTTTCCCTGACAATCAACAATGGATTCACAGTATCATTAGCTTCTTAATTCCAGATATTTATTGAATTCAAATTCCACCATCTGCATAGTGGGATTTGAACCCAGGTCCCCAGAATATTATCTGGATCTCTGGATTAACAGTTCAGCGATAAAACCATTAGGTCATCACCTCCCTTCTTGTAAGCTAATTTAAAGTTTGCTAGTAAATATGGGATAGGAGGGGCAAAACTTGACTCATGTCTGTTAAGACCCTTTCAGTGATTTTAATCACGTTGTAATTTTAAAGTAATTGATATCAAGGAATTTAATTGAATTCCTGTAGCATCAGCTTTAGACACAGAGACTGTCTTGATAAAGAACACACTTGGAAAACCTTGATAGAGGCCCTTTTTACCAGTTGGCTCAAAGTTTGATATTTATTAAAGATTAGAAAAAAAAGCCTGATCCTACAGTAATTATGACTCTTTAAATAATTGTCACTACATGTTATACGCACCTACAAACGTATACCGAATGTCTGAATGCAACCAGTAAACTAACATTAAGGGATTTAACTGAATTCCTATGGGCAGACAGTGGGAGAAGCCCCCACTCTGCTCGCAGGGAGAACTGAATAACAGACGTAGAAGTCAGCAGTTTTGGTATGTAGTTAAATAAGATATATTGTGAAAGCCCAAGAATAGATGGCAAGGATGTCTGGTAAACATTGTAAGATCATGGGAAGACCTGGAGTTGAACATCATTGACCACACAGTCGCATGATTAACCTGATTGGATGTGTATGTAATCAATGAATAACATGATTGATTTGCAATTGGTTTGTAACGCTAAAGTAGGCTGAAAACAAATGTATAAAAGATTATGTTTATCCTTCATTCAATGAAGAATATTCTGGACGCCCAGAGGTTTTCTTCCCACCGATGTAACATCAATAAACTCTTTGATACTGGAAGAGAGATTGAGACATTCCTTTAGTCATACTATTGAGAGATTCCTTTAGTCATTTCACCCCAACATCCTCTGTCACATTGAGCAGAAGAAATCTATTATGAACTCTCAGATTTGATGAGTACAATTTACATAGTTTACAACAAAGTAGACAGTTTATTGACAGAAATCGAGCTCCATTTTTTTTTCCTTTTCCAGCTTTTCAAGTTCTTATTGTCATCCCAGTTTCAATTTCCCTCTGAGAATCATAGAAACCCTCTCGGTGGAAGCAGGCTGTTTGACACATTGAGTCCACACCAATCCTCCGAAGACCATCGCATCCAGACCCACCCCCTACCCTGTCCCCATAACCCTGCATTTCCCAAGGCTAACCCACCTAGCCTGCATATTCCTGGACACTATGGGAAATTTAGCAAGATCAATCCACCTAACCTGCACATCTTTGGACTGTAGGATGAAACCGGAGCACCTGGAGGAAACCCACACCGACACAGGGCGAATGTGCAAACTCTACACAGACAGTCGCCTGAGGGTGGAATCAAACCTGGGCTCCTGGTGCTGTGAAGAAGCATTGTTAATCATTGAGCTGCCATGCCACCTCTTGTGATGTAAGTTGTATGATTTATAATAACTTTTATTTTAAAGTGTGGAATTTGATTTTGGGGAGGGACCTATAAATTGGAAAACTTTTAGTTTCATTTTCAGTAGGTTCAGATGTAAGAACCGTTTCTCCTGGAGAAAGAAATTAGTTCAGAACAGTTAGAAAATAGGTTCCAAAAAAAGAAATTGCTGGAAAAGCTCAGCAAATCTGGCAGCATCTGTAGCAAGAAAGCAGAGTCAAAATTTGGAGCTGTGCTGGAGAAGGATCATTGGACCCGAAATGCTAACTCTGCTTTCTCTCCACAGATACTGCCAGGCCTGCTGATTTTTTTCAGAAATTTCTGTTCTAGTTTCTGATTTCCAGGATCTGAAGTTCTTCAGTTTATTTTTTGAAGATAGGTTACCTCAGTGTAAGGGTTTTAGTTTGAGAGATCCAGACCAATAATGCATGTTTAGATGTCTGAAAGGGTTATTTGAAGCTGAAAAAATCTAAGCACAGTTGTGTGAATATGAAAGGGAAAGGTTTTCAAAATCTCACTACCAGGAACTGAATGGAACAGTTACATTAAACATGGAGATGAGATAGAAAAGGAAATTATCTCTGCTATTTAAGTACTGTGCAATGATGGTATAGGAATAGATAGGATTGTACTTCTATCATTGTTTTGAAATCTTTCAAATTATGTTCATGTGTATGTTAGGGCAAAAGTAACATAAAAACTGTGAGGAATAAATTTAGATAAAGAGACTACTGTCATTTAGAAAGTTTATAACAGCCACTTTACATTCCTCCCCAGAGATAAACATTTCCCTTGTTATTGACACTCTTACTCTTCCCTTACCTTTACAAATTTTAGGGCTGTCCATAGTTCTTAGTTAACATAAAGTGGCTGCCCATTGTTTTTAGTTGACACAAAAATAGCAAAAGTAGATTGTTAGCTGAAGCAGTAATCGTGGCCTTCAAATGCAGTAATCAGAATCGTAGCCTTCAAATGTATGGCAACCAGGTAAGGTAACAAGTTATCCCATAGATATCATTCAATAAGGTCTTATTCAGGAGAAGTAGAAAATAGAACCACTATTTACACTAAGATGGCTCTGACAAGGGAAGAACTGATTATAGCCCTCCTTGCAAATGAATTTAAAATTTACTATTCAATTTAGAATAGAAGGGGAAAAGCTCGACTCACTTTAGTTAAGACCTTTCAGGTGATTGTGATCCCATATGCATTACCACATATATATATATACACAATAGCAGTTTTAATGTATTTGATAACAAGGGATTTAATTTGGATTTCTGTAGACAGTTACTTTAGACATTGAGAATATCTTGACAAGAAATGCCTTTGAAAAGCTTTGATAGAGGCCCCTTTTTAACCAGCTAATACAAAAAAAATTATTTAGTAAAGATTAGAAGAAAAGTCTGATCCCAGAATAATGAAGATTCTTTAGGTAATTGTCACTATATCTTCTGTACATCTGTCTCGGTATGATGAAGTACTAACTGTAACCAGTAAACTAACGTTAAGGGATTTTTATGGACAAACAGGTTGAGACAGTAGGGACAAGCCCTCACGCTGCTAGCAGGGAGAATTGAATAACAGATGCCAAAGTCAGCAGTATTGAAATGTGGTTGAATAAAATATATTGTGAAAGCCCAAGGATAGATGACAAGGATGTCTGGTAAACCAGAACACCTGGAGGAAACCCATGCTGACATGGAGAGAATGTGCAAACTCCCCACAGTCAGTCGCCTGAGGCTAGAATCAAGACCAGATTCCTGGCATGGTGAGGCAGCAGTGCTAACCACTGAGCCAACATGCTGCCCTGTCATTCCATCCCAACAGTGTACATACCTTGGCTTATTCCATTTATCTTCATTTCTTTCGTATAGTAAACTTCAGTTATATCTGCAGGATTGTGTTCTTGTGCTTTAGCGAAAGACCATGTTGTTAAAACCAAAACGAAAGAAAATATGATCTCCAAAGTCAGGTTTCAGACTGTGATCTACCTTATCTAGTAATAATATCAGCCGGGATCATATTACTGTCAACTTCAGGTTGAAGCCTGTGAATGCTTTTATCTCATAGTTAGGCTGTCATTGGGAAATGTTCAATGTGTTGTTGCAGAATTTCTGTAATCCTGCAGAAATGGTCAGGAAAACAATAAAAGACTTGCATTTAAAATAGCACTTTCCATGACCACTGGGCATCTCAAAAACCTCAGGATAAATAGAATGCTTCGTTTGATGCGTAGACTCTGTTTCAAGAAACATCACAGCCAAAATGCACACAGGAAGCTCCCACAATTGACAATGCAATAATAACCAGCAAATCTGTTTTTGTATTGTTGATGTAATATTTGTAGGTAGAAGCTACCATTCCTAAATCCTTGAATGAGTCTAGTATTGATTTATTTTACAGTGGTAGAAGAACAATCATTAATGAATCTTCACAAGAGGTTTTTGTCTTAACAAGATGTAATTAATTGCATGATACATATGGGCTATAAGTTGCATTAGCAAGTTGGACATTAATTTTTACTAAGTGTCTTAGGAGACATGGGTGACAGCTGTCCCGTCCAAGCTGCAGAGCTGTTCTTTTGATTTCCTCACCCAAAACTGTATGATGTCAGTCTGCAATATTAACTCTTTCAGAACCATTACCTTTTAGAACAGTTGAGTGAAGCATGGATATTGGCCAAAACATGGAACAACTGTCCAGTAATTCTTCAAAATAATGCTTTTAAATCTTCTATGTGTACTTGAAGTTGCAGATGAGGCCTCGGTTTGACATCACATCTGAAACACAGCACCTTGAACAATGCAGCACTCCTTCAGTTCTGCACTGAAATGTCAGGCTTGATTGCTGTGCAAGGTCCAAGAATAGCATTTAACCACACAATTTCTGACTGACAGATGACGGTACTGCCAACTGAGACACAGCTGGCAAGCAATAGGTATTTTTAAAATTAGCAATGATGACAAAGCAGTTTTTGTTTTGTTTTCGAGAATCACTTGTTGAGAGGACTGGCAAGCATGTTGCAAATGTTAAGTGCCAAGTTGAGGAACCAAGATATTTTTTCAATCCAGTGAAATGGGCACTTGCATTACCAAGAGTAAAAGGAAATCATTGTAGTAAAACTTGTCAATAAAGTCAAAATAAATTGGATAATTCAAACGCAAGTGAATTACAATATGCTAGGGAATCACTGAAATAAATAAATGAAGCCTTGCATCATGATTTTCTGTCTGAACAGTAATATGTACTAAGCAACACCTTTTTCTAACTATTTAAAAATTAATATGGACCAATAAATATATTGTTGTCAATTGTCTATAAGCTAGTCAAATGACATCCATCATTCCTGGTCTTACTTACAGAATACGTTAGTATAATTTTCTCTCATAATGCCTCAATAACTAGTTATGTATCTTAATGATTTTAAGAAAATGAAATAGTGATTTTTGTTTCAAAAACTTTGGCAGTTTCTGCAAAGAATAATAAGAATACATTTCTGTCTGCAGCCTTTCTCAATGTAGATGGAGTTATCTTAAACACAGTGATCTGCACAGAGCTGTGACAGCAACAGTAATTGCTTTGATCTTGCAGGACATGTAATGAAGTTGTCATTTGTCTCCATTAATGTAGAATGGGGATGATGCCTTCTGGCTTATTTATTTCTTGTTGGGGATGTGACATTATTTTCTCAAATTACATTGACATACAATTAAATGAATCAAATGGGGAACAAAATATAATGCTAAATGACCAATCAATGAGGATAATATTTGCAATCAGCTTATTGTAATTAATTTTAATCTTTCTTGTCAGTTTGTACACATGTTATAATCCAACAAAATAATCTTGTTTCAGCATTTCAGGTTATCTATTTAACATAACAGATGTACCACAAACCCTTCACTGCAGGTTGGTCAAAATTTCTATCTAACAGCACAAGAAGAAAATGCCATGAACAGCAATGGTTCAAACATTTGCTTCATTCTCCATTACTTTCTTAAGACCAGTACAGGATGGGCAACCTTTGAATGATTGAATAAGATTATGATAGAAAATTTTCTGATGAAGGGTCCCGACCCGAAACGTCAACTTTCCTGCTCCTCTGATGTTGCCTGGCCTGCTCTGTTCCTCCAGCTCCTCACTGTGTTATCTCAGACTCCAGCATCGGCAGTTCTTACTATCTATGATAGAAAATCCGTTTTTTGTTTTGGCCTTTCAATGGCATTCTGACCCATGCTAGTAAAGATATGAGGAAATTCCTGCAACATTTCTATCGAAAGGCTTGACATAACGTGTATTGTCATTATGAGAACTGTGGCCATTTTGAATCAACCTTCATCTTGCACTTATGGAGCAGGCAGCTGTATGGTTTTTCCCTTGTGTGGATTCACAAATTAATCATTTTAGAACTTGTATTCCTGATGTAATGAGAGTGTGACAGCAGGATGTGATATGTGAAGAGGTTGTTGAGAAAGTGAAGATATGTTGGTTCCAAAATGCTATGTGCTATCCAAGATTCTGTCAATCTGGACACCAGCTGCCTGAACATTAATTGCTGTTTTCTAGAATGGTTGGTTGGTACCCTTTTAAATGCTTTCTGTTTAGGGTCTTGAAGTGTCATAACAAATTTGGTGTTCACAAAGATTTCACCTCACAGAGCATAATGGCACTGTGGCAAACATTAGGCAGGGCATTTTGGGCAACACTGGGAGCAACTCAGCTGAAGAGGATTTTGGGATCACTGACACTACTCACAGCTGGAGAGCTAAGGTGGTCTCCCTGTGTGCACAGATTTATTGGGAACTTACAAGCCCATGTCACGAGGAACACATTCAAACAAGTGAAATGGGTCTTCAGAGGTGTCAAACTTGGAAGAGGTGAACAATAGAAGCTGCCTTGCCAGTAAGACCCATGTCACATGTGCAATAATCCAAAGAATGCTTGATATCCTGGCAGCAGTTGTAGTTCTTACATTCTGTGCTAGTCCACTGCTCCTTCCGTCTTTCAGCCACTATGTCAACACAGAGAGTGGTTGTAGGGTGACAACTGGCTCATAGTAAAGATAATCACCAAATGAATGAAGAAATTAAAGTACAAATTCAACTCATACGACATTTATGCTGAATAATATAAAATACAAGTAGCTAATGCAGGATCTGAATCTTTGCAAAACGATAAATGTAAAGCAGCTTCATGGTCCTGCAAGTGGCTCTGAGACATGAATCTTGAGATAAAATGCAAAAACACATTATGATACAGACATGGCTTAGTCTACAGAATTCTGTCACACAGAATAAACAATGTATAAAAATAGCTGTTTTCAGAGAACTGTGGATTCTTTTAGAGTAACATAGTTTTTGTTGAAGCTATTCTTTATGTCAAAAAAGAGTCTCAAATGAATACAGGGTCAAATAGAAAACATGTGATACGTGATTTAATTTCTATTTGTCCACACCTTACAATGACCTTGTACTGTAGAATGCATTGAAAAATGTTGGTAGTTAGCTCCAGAAACTCTCAAAATTTTTTCTGCTTTAACTTGTTGCATGTGGACAAGCGTGGTAGAGTCCATCACCTCATCAATGCAGTTAAAAATGTATTTATGTATTTTTCTCCTGAAGTGCAAAATCTTGGAGCATTTCTGAAGCTCTGAGGCTGCAGAAACACAAGGGTGAGTGCCAGGCATTCCCCAGATTCTTCAGAGTCATCAGCCTCCTCAGAATCATTGCTTGTAGAATGTACCACATCTACCAGTTCTGTTGTGCAACATATGATTTCATCCCTCTCTCACTTCTGAGTGATGACTGTTTTTCACTTCTTGCCACAGTTCTTGACTTTGTGCATCAACTTCAATTTCTCTCTTATAGAGAACATTTTTAATTTGCTTGCATGTTTAGCCACATTCACGCGGTTAGTTTGTCCTTTCATCAGGTGATCAATTGACTGCAGTTCAATGTAGCCTGTGCAATTTAAGGGTAAATATAGAGGCTGCACAGGAATCACAACGGTGTGCTGCAGAGGTCTTCAGGATTCAATAAAAGCATGGACAAGTGAGGAAAACATTGAGATGTCAGAGGCTAAAGCGGAATTTTCTTGCGAAGTTGTGGAGTTGGCCAGTGTTTACTTCGTGGTTGGTTTTGCTGCTGAAGAAATGAAACAGTCAGAGATAGTAGGAACTGCAGATGCTGGAGAATCTGAGACAACAAGGTGTAGAGCTGGATGAACACAGCAGGCCAAGCAGCATCAGAGGAGCAGGAAGGCTGACGTTTCAGGCCTAGACCCTTCTTCAGAAACAGTCACTTGTCAGGGATTGACTGAGAAGTGCCACCTGAAACAAAAAGAGGTGATCACAAGACAGCCTGCAGTAACAGAAAACATAGGAGTATATCACTCCAATAGGAGATCCTTCAGTGAGAAAGAGAAAAGGAGAAATGGAGACGGAATGCTGCTGGATGCAGACTGCTGATCCTGAGGCTCCATTGACCTGGATGAGTGAGATGTGCTATATGAAGAATTCCTGCTCAGTGGCAGGGCTCTCTTACCGTTGATATCTCTAGCAGGGGGTGGAGGAGCTGCTGCCACAATTAGGAGTGCCCCCTGAGGAGCTCCCAGATACAAGCCTATTGCTGCTCATCAGATAATGAGCATTCCAATTACTTTGTAACTACCACAATTACAACAGCCACGACTGCATCCTACACCACCCCTACCCCTGCTGCGCCTCATCCTGCCCCTACTGACAGAATCACAGAATTGTTATGGCACAGAATGATGCCTTTCAGCCCTTCATGCTGCACTGGTTGTATTACCTAGTGCTAATCTCCTGCCTTTTCCCCAACAGATATGCATGATGCCTTGGTCGAGACTCCTAGTGGCTTACATTGAGATTGCCTCCCTGATGTCATTTACAATATTGTGGCTTGCATACCCCAAGTCCTCTGACCATACTTCTGGAACTGACTGTCCTTGACAGTGGCTTCCATCTAGGCTTTTCTTGGTCAAATGGGGAGTTGTCTTCTTGCCATCACTGGGAGGCAGCCTTGAAGAGGATTCCTCTGCCATCCCATGAATATGGTTGAGATTGACTCTCCAATGTTCTCCCCTTGACTGCCAGTGGCTTACCTTCACTTAAGACTCTAATGCAATTGAGTTGGCAGGCTCAAAGTAGCCCACTGATGGCATCGCTCTTTCATGCATTGACTTATCTGTTCCTTCAGGCCGTATCTTCCAGAATTCCCCATTTGTCTCAGGCTTCCCCCAAAGCATTCAGTCAGCAGTGAACCTTGACCCCTTGCCACTCAGAGTATCTCTAAAGCTATTTCCAAGCTGTCTGCAGCTGTAATTCCCATGGTCAACTGTTAATTGGCCAGCTAGTGCAGGATTGCAATTGCAAGTTGAGACTGGGTGGGACTGATTTTACACCTACTTCCCACTTCCACACCCTGAAGTCACATGCTGAGGCACTAAACCCTGCTCAAGTCAGAGAACGGAAGAGATAGAGTTACATAAAGAAAGATGAGAGAAGGTTTGAGTGGAGTATAATTGCTGGCATGGACTATTTAGTCCAAAACAAAAACAGAAATTGCTAGAGAAACTCAGCAGGCCTGGCAGCATCTGTGGAGGGAAGGCAAAGTTAAATTTGCAGTGACCCTTCTTCAGAACTCTTTGCTCTCTTATTTTGCTGCCTGATCAATGTAAGTCTGTGTAGTAAATCTTGATCCATGCAAATGACAGCATTACTATCACCTGGGGGCAAACATGACTAGATTGTCAGAGACTGATTTTTTCTGTTTTGGTAAAACTGCTCATCACATTAAAACCAACATTCTTTGGAACAAAAATAATGTTTTCCACTTTGGAGAGACAATCCTACAGATAAAACATAGCTGTGAAAACGTCAATAATATTTTAGAAATGTATTGAATATCACCAGACGATAGAAATCCCATTAATAGCACTGTCAAATGTTCAGAATAAAAGACAGATCATGCGGTTGAATGATTAAAATAAATCAGCAACATCAATAAATCCCTGAGGGAGAAACTTTCTTGATATCAAATCAGCTGGTGCATATTTTTCCAAGAATTTTTTCACCTTGTTGTGAGTAATCAGACAGTGCAGTGCCAAAATTGTGCAAACAGATGCATGGACAGGGAGAAAGGGTGGCCCCTGAATGCCTTGTCTGTTCTCACCCCTGAACCCCCTGATATCCCGCTCCCCCTGACTCAAACCCCGCAAGAAGAGGTAACTTAAAAACTTACCTTTTTGCCACTGGATGCCCGGATGTGTTGGCAATGACTGGCATTCCATGGGACTCAGAGGCTGCAAGCCTCAGATTGACCAGCTGCTTCCGATGACCTGGGGTGCCACTGTCAAGGCTGTGCTAGGTTGAGCAACTCACCCACACTCACCTGGCAGCTTTTAATATGCCTAGTGAGGTTCTGTAGATACCTTGAAATCAAAATCTGCTGTATAATTTATGTTAATTGATTCAGCTACAAATGAATGACTAATTTGGTGATTTAATTCACCTGCACAAATGATCATTGTGTTAATCTGTTGCTGTGAAAAAGCTTTTTGTTTTTAATAGTTGTGCAGTGCTTCAGTGGCCATTATTCACATGGCAGTGATCATGAAAGCCTTGAAAAATTAAAGCCAGGTGGAAAATCTTTTGTACACATATGTACACATGCAGCTCTAAACATTATTGTCTGGTTGCAGCAGATGAATGCATTTCTAAACAAAAAAAATACAGAAACATGAACAAATTTGTTTTCTAATGAGGAGAAATGTCTGTTTGTTCAAGAGAGCAATGGTTAATGAAGTCCTGACACAAAGTATTATTTCAGCACAAAAGTATTGCCTTTTTGGTGTCACTTCAGGCATCCTAATAGAACTGTCCCATGTCAAGTTGCAGCACAGAGTGATAAAGATGAAAGAGATGGAGATTTTAGCTTTGGAGCAGACAGAGAGCTGACAGTGTCTGACGGATAGCGATAATTCAATTTCAACAAACACTATGTAGTGCCAATCGGGTTGAAAGGTCAACATTTTCCTTCTCAGAACTTTTCAGCAGTGCAGAACAGTGGTGACATTCAGAGTATATTACCTGATGAACTACAAATTGTGAAAAGGAAAGTCCAAAAAACTGTTTCATAAAGTTTGCAAGAAAATGTGGTAGAAACTGTATGAAATTTTATTCCTTCAGAATAAGCAAAAGGTTCCAATGTTTTAATAGCAAAGGGACTGGAAGTTTCATTCAGATTTGTGGCACCTTTATTTATAGGCTCTTCTAGTTCACTTCTTCTCCTTGTGCAACAATCTCATGTTCTCAGGAAGCCTCACCTATATCTTCTTGGTCAATGTACCTCAATGATTCTCCAGATGTAGGAAAGAAACATCTTTGGGTACATCTGGTTATAGAAACTCCAGTATTCATGCATTCATGACCCTCATCTTCACATCAGAATAAAGGTATTCCCACTGAAAATCCATATTTCAGGGGCAAATCACTCAAAATAGCCTCCGTAATGTGGGGTCTGCCTCTAACAGCTGCACTTTCCTACCTCTAATTTAATGATAGCATTTTATTATGGGGTTATTCAGGATTCCTATGTAGCTACAGAACTATTCATTTTCTCATGGCTTCATCTAAGTGTGATTTGAACATGGTGGCATTAGTCGTACAGCTCTGGGATTAATTATGCAAATATGTAAGCTTAAGTCTTGCCATGCCAATTTGTTCATATCAATCCAGGAAATGAATTATGGAAATAAAATTAAAAGTTTAAGGAACCATGTTGATTAAACAAGTGGGAAAAGGTCTGGCATATGGAGTATAATTTGAGAAAATGTATCATTGACCATTTTGACAGGAAGACTAATAAGAGGCACATTATTTGAATGGTGGGAGACTGAAGAGGTCTGACAATATAGAGGGATCTGGGTGTCTTACCTTATGACTCATAAAAGATAGGATGCATGTCCAGCAAGTAATGTGGAAAGCAAATTGAATGCTATCAATTGTTACAAGCCATATTAAATATAAGAGTAGGCTAATCGTGTTTTAGTTATATGGGGCATTGGTGAGACCACATCTGGGCTACTGTGTACAGTATTGTTCACCTTATTTGTGGAAGGATATAAATTTATTCAAAGGGTTTACCAGAATTATACCTGGAATGGGCAGGATGGAGGAAAGAAGGTTTTCCTCACATCTGTCAGAGTTTAAAAGGTTGTGGTGACGTGGTTGAAGCATATGAGATTCCAAGGTTCAGGGTAGGATGTAGATGTGGAGATAATGCTTCCTTTTATGACAGAACTAGGACTAGAACTAAGGATCACCATATGAAAATAAAGGTGCCTGTTTAAAAGCAGTGATCACAGAACAGCAGCTGATTTTTCAATCCATCCACATTCTTCTCCATTGAGGTCTTTTCCTCTCTCTGTCCTGTTCTTTACTGTCAACCTTTCTCCTTTCAAACTTGTCTGTCTATCAGTGTTTGTAGGATAAAAACAAATCCAGCAAAACCAGAGAATTATTTTTATTTGTTAGGATTCCCTCCATCCCTTGCTGCTTGACTGGGGGCTGGGAGTTGGTTAGATCAGTTGCCTGGATAGCTGATGAGTGGCACTAACAGCATGGGTTCAATTTCCACAGCAGCTGAAGTTACTACAAAGATCCCACCTTGCTCCCTGCCTGAGGAGTGGTGACCCTCATGTTAAACTCCCCAGCGATTGTCTCCCTGTTTCTCTAATGAGAGAATGGGACTATGGTGGCTTTACGTCTAATGCTTAAATTTGTACTTCTTATTTTTTAAATTAAAAATAATTCAGGTCCTCAGCCTACCACTGCCGCAATTCTGGTATTGCTTGGCAGAGAACCTAATATGTGGTCCAATTACAAGATTCCTGTCAAACTATGAGATAGAAAGAACTGCAGATGCTGGAGTCAGAGATAACACAGTGTAGAGCTGAAGGAACACAGCAGGCCAGAGTTCCAACCCAAAACATCAACTTTCCTGCTTCTCTGATGTTGCCTGGCCTGCTGTGTTCCTCCAGTTCCAAACTCTTGTCAAACTATATTGTTTTGTTGGGAATCACAAATCCCACCTTGAAGTTTGCGTCCCCCTTTTTACAGGGGTCGAATTGGGGATAGACTACTTTTCATTCAATCACAGTTCCTGGAGGCAGTTGTTCATTTAAATGACCAAAGGCCACCACTGAAATAAAAGTTTGGAATTCTGGACTGTGGAACAGAAACTGTAAAGATTAGATCAGGTAAGAACAGGTTTGTTCTCAATACGTTTCTCTTGGAGAGCCAGGGTGTCCCTTTGGAGAGCTGAGGTACCCATGCGGAAATGGCCCCACTGAAGGAAAGGGTCAGGGATGCTTTGGGAATAACACTTTGAATGGTAGGATCCTGGAAAGTACTGAAGGTCAAACCTTGACGTGCACGTCCACAGATACCTGAAGGTAGCAGGACAGGTAGATGAGGTGGTTAAGAAGCCACATGGAATACTTGCCTTTATTAGTCGAGGCATAGGTTATTGGAGGCATTGGAATTTTATAACACATTTGCTTGGCCCAAACTGAAATACTAGATGCAGTGATGGTAGGAACTGCTGATGCTGGAGAATCTGAGATAACATGGTGTAGAGC
>NC_063337.1:77656132-77685107 GCF_021869965.1 Rhincodon typus
GGCTGACGTTTCGGGCCTAGACCCTTCTAGGCCCGAAACGTCAGCCTCTCTGCTCCTATGATGCTGCTTGGCCTGCTGTGTTCATCCAGCCCTGCACCTTGTTGTCTCAACTGGAAACATCAGCTTTCCTGCTTCTCTGATGCTGCTTGGCCTGCTGTGTTCATCCAGTTCTACACCGTGTTATACTAGATGCAGTTGTGGTCACCACATTATAGGAGGGATATAAAGAGTGCAGAGGAGATTTTCTAGGTTGGGATTGTTTTCTCTGGAGTTACAAAGTTTGAGAGGGGACCTGATTGTAATTTATCAGATTATGAGGGATATAGATAGGATAGAAAGGAAGGCATTTTCCTTTAATAAAGGGATCAAAGAGGCATAGTTTTAAGGTTAAGAGGAGAGTTGAGGAGAATTATATTCACTCAGTGAGTGGCGGGAGTTTGTAACTCACTGCTTGAAATTGTGGCTGAGTCAGGAACACCGTTAAAATTTAAGCATTTTTTAGATCTAGACTTTGTTGCCAAAGTCTCCAAGACTATGGGCCAAAAGCTGGAAAATGGAATTCATAGACGTGATTAGACCAAATCAAAGTTTCTGTCCTGTAACTGCCTATGAATCTATGATAGGTGCTTCTCAACTGTGGAGACAATTGTGCATAATTGTTTCATGTGACATTGGAACTATTCAACTTATCAAACCCTGTAAACGCATGCAAAGAAATATCAACCTGTCAACAGGCCTGTCCCAAAGTGTTTGGGAGTTTCGCATATATATTTATGAATAAGAGTTCTTTTCTCAATAGAGTACAGTCTGCAACATAGAATTTCAAATAATAGATCCACACTTTTTCTCCTGAGTGCATGCGTACTTGAGGATTTTTAAAAATAGCATGTGGGCATCATTGGCTCAGTGTACATTTATTGTCCATCTTTAACTGCAATGGAGAAGCTGTTGGTAAGATGCCTTCTTGTACCACTGTGGTCCACTGGAGTGTCAGGATCCTCAGCATGTTGTTAAGGAAGGAGTACAGCAATATTGAAGGAACGATGATATATTTCCATGGCCAGATGATGCATGGCTGGGTGGGGAACTTTCAAGTGGTTTTGCCCATGTACCTGCTGCCCTTGTCCTTCTAGGTGAGAAAGCTGACAGGTTTGGAAAGTGTTGCTAAGAAGACTTGGAGATCTGTTGCAGTGCACCTTGTGGAAGACATATACTCCAACGTTATTGTGGAGTCAGTGAAGGCTGAATGTATTAGTTTGGATGCCAATCAAGTGAGGTGCTTTGCCCTGGATGATGTTCAGCTTCATGAGTGTGTACCACTTACAAGGTGTGCTGCAGCAACTCTTCACAGTTGCTTTGACAGTGCCTCCCAAACCGATTACCTTTGTCTCCTAGAAGGACAAGGGCTACAGATGCATAGGGACACTGCCAGCTGCATGTTCTCCTCCAAGGCACACTTCATCCTCATAACCATTTTGCTGTTCCAATGGTGTCTCAGGGTCAAAGTCTTGGAACTCCTTCCTTAACAGCACTGTGGGTGTACCTACAATACTTGAGCTTCAGCAATTTAAAAAGGCAACTTATCCTCACCTTCTTAAAAGCTATTCAGGATGGGCAATAAATGCAGGCCTCAAATGGTGATACCCAAACCCCATATATGAATAAAGAAACAGCTGCCAGGCTATATCAGCACCACACATCCATTAAATCCAGATCCTTTTTCTTAAAAAAAAAGGACAGAAACCTGTTCTGTACCCAACATGAATTTTTATTTATAGTGAGTAATATAAGCTATCCAACAATATGATTTTACATCAGGTCCCGAATCCGACAAGTTAACTTGTATTTTTCTTTGGTTATTCTGTTTAATTGTAATGAAGGAAAAATTATGACATGAGAGAAATATTTTTAGTTTAATGTATATCCAATTGTCTTTATATATGATACATCCTGCTCAAATTGAAGAGCTTAGAAATGAAAATGTGTCCAGTGATTGCATGATGTGAGCTTGCCATATTGTGCATTTCTTTCTTTTGTGGTTTCCTTAGGATTATACCATGGCAGCTTTGCCCCTGCTTTAGATTGTTGCATTTGATATTGAAAATCTTTTCCAAGAGCTGGACAAGGTGACCTATTTAACAGCCTTTGACCCGTAATCAAGAAAGAAACATTTCTGGTTACAGCCTGGTGCACTTAGCATCTGTTTTGTCTGAGAGGAAGAGTCAAGAGCGAAATCAGCTGGTTGAATTTCCCAAAGACCAGCAAAAGTTGCTCTTAAAATTGCATATCATCACCTCCTGTACAACACAACCTTGTCGAGGTAGGAGTTAAATCCCATTGTGCCCATCCTATGGTTGTGAACTGATCACAAAGTGGTCTAATTTCTATGACCAGAAGTCCTGCTCCTCAAGAGCAACTGAAAGACATTGGAGCTGACACTGGATTGGATGTTTTTCTCAGGCAGTTGAGGCAGCTACTTAAAACAGACCTTTGGTTTCTTCCATAGGCTAATAAGGGGCCTAATTTCTGTTTTAAATCCCATTGAGGAAATTGTACCTCCCTAAGCAGAGCAGATGTTGTGTCAGATACGATTTCTTTTGGATTCGGCCTAGCAAGCTGCTGCCATCTGTACATTTTTAAACATCATAAATTATGGGTTTCAAGAACTCATATTAAGTGATATTAAAGTTGTTTATTAAGTTCGTTAGGAAGCAACCTCTTTGACATCTACTTCTTCAACTGGACTTCCTCCATTTAAAGAAGACTGTTGTTTGACAAGTATTGCTCCACGTTTCTTAGTACCTATAATATGCTTTATTTCCAGTGGTTTACTCTCTGTCAATCACTTTTTTAACTCTTAACCTAATACAGGACCAATATCCAAAGTGTCTCACTCATCCTTTATCTGTCACTTTAACTTGAGGTCACTTTTCATTTTACCTCCTGTTGAGAATCATTTGCTAGCCCCAACCAGACACTTGCATAGATAAAGCTTACACAAGGTGCTAGAAGAATCCCTGCTATCAGTTTAGGAATCTGTGCAACTTTATTTTGCTTCAATCCCTATCTGATTAAAAAGTTTGTTTTGTGCATAGCGAGAGAGAGAGAGAGACATAAAAACAAGGCAAATGACCTTCTGCTAAGGATTCACAATACTACGTCTGTTAATTCTATAATGCTCCAATAGTATATTGTCATAATTTTATACTATTCTTAAGTGCATCATTTCTTACAAATCTAAAAGGATACTCTCCTACTTAGATTTGACACGGAATTCATCTCCATAGCTTTCCTGAGGCCCACTACTGACCTAGATTTGGCTCTTCTCTCATTCTCCGCACCCTCTTGGCTTCAGACCACTGGCAGTGACCTGATATTATTCTATCTTAAAAATGATGAGCTGTTTGTGGAGGTGTAATAGGTGACAGAGTTCACCCAAATAATAATGGCCAACCTTGGACTAACTGATTGTTGGTACAACTAAGACAATAAGGAGTTAATAGAGTGGTGCTTCTGCTCTTACTCTGTATTACAACATGTGTCTGATCTTGTACTTTGGCTTTGTTTGCTGCAAGATCACATGGTTAAGCAGAAGGATAAACAAGTAAATGACACCTGCATTAAATTAACAATTAGGCAATATTTTTGGGAGGCTAACATTACAAGCTGCATCAACACTCCTGTCTAACATCAAACTTCCTGGAGACTAATTATTAGCTGTGAGACCGTACAAATATTCATAGTATAATCACTATTCAAAACGAGTTAACTAATTATGTGAATATAGGATGAACTGTCAGGGTGAAATTTCATCCCCTCTGGTGCAATGAGATTAATGGTGAGTGAGATGACTCACTTGGGCAAGAGTGAAAATATCCAATTCTCGATGTTAAGAAAAATTCACCCAATTTATTCCTCAAGCCTTAGATAAAAAGTTTGGAATTTTACCAGGGAGAGCCGACAAACTCATTCCAATGCACTTGCATATGATTAACACCCAAATTTACCACATCACCAACGCATTTCAAATCTGCATCTTTGAGAAACTAGACAGTGTACAAACCCAATTGGTAAAACAAAGCAGATACCTGGTACAAAAGCAGAAGTTGCTGGAAAAGCTCAGCAGGCCTGGCAGCATCTGTGAAGAAAATATCAGAGTTAACGTTTTGGGTCCGGTGACCCTTCCTCAGAACCTTATGTTACCTGGCGACTTGTCTCATCAGTGTCTATTGTTCATGCAATGCTTTTGCCTGCCATTTAGCTTCTCTTTAAACAGAACTGCTTCTTCTATACAGTCTGCCTCTATGGTCAATAACCACACCCTTCTTCTACACTTGGCAATTGGCAAAGCAAAAACGTCAAAGCATCATTACTCTTGTGTTGATTCAGCAATGACATCAAGGCTTCAACCATCTATTTTGGATTTGAGACAATGCCAGAATTTATATGTTTCTGCCAGGTCACTCTGACCTCATGGACAGCCATGTAGCTCATGCATTTATACTTGATGCTTTGCACTGACATGAACTCAGGTCTCTAATGTGTCTTCGCGCGCTTTTTAATGTATGGCATTTTTGACGCTGGCCAAAAGGAATCCAGCGCCTATGTGTTAGACTGCTTTTTACCATTGAGCAGCGTTAGGCAGCTTTTATTGATGGGGAACGCTGAGAGTATATGTATCATTCAGAGAGAGAGTGGACATGTCACTGTGTGGCATGGGCTACAACGATGTTACAGAATTACAGTGTGTGCCAGCAGCTGACACTCCAAACACACTGAGTTTGCTCAAAGTAAATGGTGATGTCTTAAAGTCAAAGGTGATAAGTGGTTAGTGGAGTGAGGGTGGACTTGCAGTCTGTCAGGGAAAACCACTGTAGTCAGTCAAGATGCTCATTCAAGTACAAGCCTAGGGGATTGGACTGCGGTCAGAACTCCAGGTCAATTGCGAGCAATGTGGGACCACATATAGGTCAGTTGACATGTCATTGAGAGGTTAGTCCTGGAGGGTTCTCTTGACAAGTTATTTGATGGATTGTGTTCAGCAAGTGCAGTCCTGTTCATAAATCTGGGATTAGAAGCAGAGCTAGTCATGGGAATTTAACTGCTAAGACACTGGGGTTTATCAGTCCATGGTGTCCTGGGAAAAGTGGACAGATCAAGTCTGGGGATGGTTTTCATTGTACTCGGCCTCCGAGGGAACAGTCACTATGATACAAAGCTGATAACAGGCCAGGATCACATAGTGAATGGTGGGAAACTGGGAGCTCTGAAAGGGACATTAAAGCCAATCATTATTATTCTGGTTTTTACATAAGAGACGTAGGACCAACAATGGAATAGGAACTTCAAAGTCATGAGATCTTGGGATAAAGCAGGTTGGTTAATGGTAATGTAAAGCGGCTCAGCCAACATGTGGGTGGAGGAGGGGTATGTGGTTTGGGGGATAGTGTTGTGATGTGGATGTGGATGAGGAGTCATCGGGCCCACATAGAAATATAGAAAATAGGAGCAAAGGTAGGCCATTTGTCCCTTCGAGCCTGTGCTGGCATTCAATATGATCATCGGTTATCATCCAACTCAGTTCCCATACTCTTTGATCTCTTTAGCCCCTACAAACTATATTTTTAACTCCTTCCTGGAACATTCAATGTTTTGGCCTCAGCTGTCTCCAATGGCAGAGAATTCCACAGGCTTACCGCTCTCTGGGTGAAGAAACTTCTCCTCATCCAGTCCTGTATCCTTAGAATTTGAACCCTGGTTCTGAACTCCCCAATCATTGGGAACATCCTTCCTGTATTTAGCCTGTCTAGTCCCAATAGAATTTTAAAGCCCCTCTCATTCTTCTCAACTCCAGAAAATATAGGGACAAGGACAACAATATAACAGGGAGTGTCAAGTATGAGGGAAATGAGAGAACCATAATGGAGCCTGTAAGTCACTGATATTAACACAAAGTTAGAGCCTCACCACATTGTTGTGAAAGTCATCTGTGCAATAACTTCACAAAATAGCTGTGGCCACAAGCAAAGTGAGATAGACATGTTACTTTTTTTCTCTATAAAGTTTGAGTTATGAACTTTGATTTCGAGATGTTGCCAGGGATAATTGCAATATTCATGCCTTCACTGATTAAGCAAAGCCATTCATCAGTTTTCTAATCTCATTTCATTTGGAGTTCAGTAATTGTCAAAGAATGCAAATAACAAGTCATGGCTTCAAGCCACCATGAGCATCACATTATGCTCAATGGCTGACACCTAAAAGATGGAAGATTACACAAGATAACTTGTCATGAGCTATAGTGGAGTTGATGTCATGAAACTTGCTTGCACCACACTAATTGCAGATAGGAAAAAAATCAGCCTCTGGCTCTACTTACAGCATAAACATCATGGGGTACATTTGGAAGACATTGAATTGGCTGTCCATTTTACCTGTTTCCTCATTTTTAGTTGTGGAATGGATTAGTGATGGTGATCCTTTTTCATGTTTAGTATTATCCACCTCGATTTTTCCCAATTTCTGGTAATTGGTACTATGCCAGGTAGCATCATTCAACAGGCTAACAGTCAGAGTCAGGTGCACGCTTAACTTTGCAAACACAACAGAGAACATCACATAATGGTGTTGCTGCTGCAATCTGCTCGATCAACATGCACATAATGTGCGCTTTTCTCTTATCACAATCATAGAAGAATATATTGAGTCATGAAGCAGTATGCATGAGCAACCAATAGGTATCATATCCTAAAGATATCTATCATGAGTTCAAAGATAGAATGGAGAGCAAGGATGAAGGATAGCATTTGAAAATGTTCACAAGCCCAACCATCTGCTGAGCATTGGAGGTTAGTTCCGATGCTTCGTCCAGTGATTCAGATTTCATGGAGCAAATCACCAAAAGAATTTGAAATAAACCCTGCTGATATTATTCTGCTATTGATTTTCTTTTATTTTGCATGAATTTTAGCTGTTAGCCTTCGCTTGTTAAGTGGGCAACCATGCTTAACTTGTGGCATTTTAAAGAAACTATATGAACCCAAAGGCTGTGACTGCTGAGCATTTGAATTGAGGCTCAGCCATTGAAACTTCAGCAGATTCAAACAGCCACCTACTTAAAGAGAAAAGTTAATAGGAATCACAGGAACCTGAGATTTAGGAGCAAGCACAGGCCATTCAGCCCTTCAGTAAGATTGTGGCTGTTCACTTTGTAATCTCAACTCCATTTTCCTGTCTGTCCCCATGATACAACATGGTTTTCCCTGTGTTCGTCTACTAACAGTTACCATGAAGACTGGGTTCTTGTTGAGACAAATGTTTTGAAATTTATTAACACTAATTATGTACATTGATATGATATCTTAAAGTTACACACAATGTGGCTGCTACTATTTCTTATATTACTGTTAAACAATATAAATAGTTAACTGGCTGACTAGCTGAAAGGTGCTGGCTGGCCTGATAGATTCACTGACTGCAACATTGGAGCATGGCATGTCATTATATCATCTAACTGTCTTAAATGAATATGACCTCACTAATTTCTGTGGCATAATAAAACATCCCTATAACCCTTGACTCCTTTGACTGAGAAACTTAATCTGGTATAAATTTAATAATACATCCTCCACTGCTTTCTTAGGAAGAGACTTCCACAGACTAATGAGTTGCTGAGCGGAAAACAAAAGTCTCCTCATTTCCATCTTGAAAGTGTGACCTTTTATTCTTAAACTTTGATCCCTGCATTCTAGTTACATGGTAATAATGGATTATTAACTTCATAAGCAGAGACAGAATCATAGAGTCATAGAGATATACAGCACGGTCCAACTTGTCCATGCCAACCTGCTATCCTATATAAATCTAATCCCATTTGCCAGCATTTGGTCCATATCACTCTAAATGCTTCCTACTCATATATCCATCCAGATGACTTTTAAATGTTGTAATTGTACCAGCCTGCATCACTTCGTCTGGCAGCTCATTCCATACACACACACCCCTCTGTGTGAGAAAGTTGCTCCTTTTATATCTTTCCCCTCTCAACTTAAAGCTATGCTGTCTAGTTTTGGACTATCCCACCAGTGGAAAAGACCTTCCATTTACCCTATCCATGCCCCTCATGATTTTACTAACCTCTATAAGGTCACCCCTCAGTCTTTGACACTCCAGGGAAGATAACCCCAGCCTATACAGCCTCTCCCTATAGCTCAAACCCTCCAACCCTGGCAACATCCTCATAAATCTTTTCTGAACTCTTTCTAATTTCACAACATTCTTCCTGTAGGAGGGAGACCAGGATTGCACACAATACTCCACCAAAAAGTTCTTTTTGCATCAAAACACCCGGCCAATGCAGAAAGAAATTCCATATATTGCAAGAGAGCAGAGGAGCTTTAATTAAGATAAACATTGTATTTTATACTGGTATAAACCCTGAGGGAGGCCATAGCCTGGTCATGGAAGTTAGACTGGATTCCCCTTGTTGCTGGAAAAGCTCAGCAGGCCTGGCTGAAACAAATATTCTTTGAAGAGTGAATTACTTTTGCCCTTGTCAATCACTACAGCATGGATCAGTAGCTGCAAGGACAGCACATAATCAAATTACCGTTGAATAATACATAATCCAATTCAGAGTTCTAAACGATAGCTTCACTTAATGAAACTTCAATTATAATAAATGTAAGAGGAAAGCTGTTTCATAACAGAAATAAAAGGGTAGATCCGGTAGGCTATGCTGATTTTTTTACAAAATTAGAATCCCTACAGTGCAGGGAAAATTCATTCAGCCCATCGAGTCTGCGCCAACCCTCTGAAGAGCATCCCACCCAGACCCAACCCTCCACACTATTCCTGTAACCCCACATTTTCCCCTGGCCAACCCACCTAACCTGCACATCTTTGGACTGTGCGAGAAAACCAGAGCACCTGGAGGAAATCCACACAGACACTGGGAGAACTTGCAAACTCCACACTGACAGTCACCCAGGCTGGAATCAAACCCAGGTCCCTAGTGTTGTGTGGCGGTGCTAAACACTGAGCCACGACACCATCCATAATTCACTCAAGGTCAGCCACAACAGTGCAAAAGAACAAGGAAATTAAAGTGCAGATTAGGTCAGATGCTTGTCAAATTTAATGCATTTAATTTGTGCTACTTTAAAAACATGGCATGGAAATCAACCCCAGAACAGAACTGACTGACCACACTCATCATGTTGGATTTTCACTAATTGGAGCCATTTATAAGCCTTCAAGAAGACTTTTAATGGGTAAAGCTAATTAGTTTTCAGGTGCTCCCTTTTTCAGCTGCTCTGATGCAGCTGAACCAGAATATTATTCTTATATGTATTAATGAACACTTAATAATGGAATAAAAATCATTCTATAATATTGACTATTTGTGCTCCTTTATGGAAGTTTTTTATGATAGTGCAAGTTTGTTTTACCAGCAAGCTGAAGCATAATGTTACTTCAAAGAAAATCATTTCTAGTGCACATTGCACCTGGTATAGCTGAAAATGCCGAATGTGGGGTATGTGGATCATGCCTTGTTTCACTCCAATTCAGGTATATCAATGACATCATCGGTGTTGTTTCCCTCTTCTGTCCATAAATAGAAAAAATGACCAATTTCTCATCCAATTTCCACTCTGCTCTCACCTTAACATGGTCCATCACTGGCTCCTCCCTTCCCTTCCTCAACATCTCTGTTTCCATATCTGGTCTAGGCTGGCCACCAATAACTACCACAAACCCACTGCCTCCCATAATTACTTGGACTATACATCCTCACACCTACTTCCTGAAAAAATTCCATTCCGTTCTCTAGTATCTCCACCTTTGTTGCATCTGTTCCGATGATACTTCTACAAGGGGGCATCTGAAACAGAGCCGGAGTCATACAGCGCAGAAAAGATCCTTCATCCCATCTAGTCTGCATTGACATAACTACTACTAAAGGCACGCTAATCCCAATTTTCTGCACTTGTCCCATTTTCTTGAATATTATGATATTTCAAGTGCTCATCAAAATATGTTTTTAAAGGTTATAAGTTTTCTGGCCTCCACTACCTTCCCAGACAGTGCATGTCAGATTTCCACTACCCTGAGTGAAAACGTTTTTTTCTCAAATCTCTGCTGAATCTCCTGCCCCTTACCCTAAAACTATGCCCCCTCGTGATTGATGCCTCAAGAAAGGGGAACATCTGCTCTCTATTCACCCTGTCCATACCTCTCTTAATCTCTTACAACTCAGTCATGTCCTCTGTCAGTCTTCTCTGTTCTAAAGAAAACAAGCCAAGCCTATCTAGTCTCTCCTTATAGCTCAATTTCTCCATCTCAGGCAACATCCTGATGAACCCTTCTCTGTACTCCCTAAAGTGCACATCCTTCCTGTAGTGAGGTGACCAGAACTGCACACAGTACTCCAGCTATGGTCTAATCAACACACTTCACATCTCCAACATTACCTCCTTGCTCTTATACTCTATGTCACAACAGATGAAATCAAGTTTCTCATGTGCCTTCTTTACTGTCCTATTCACATGCCCTGCCAACTTCAGGAATCTGTGAATAATTACCCCAAGATCCCTCCATTCCTCTAAGCTACCCAGTGTCCTGTGCTACATTAAGTACTACCTTATCTTGTTTCTTCTTCCAAAGTGCATCACCTTGCAATTATCAGATTTAAGTATCATCTGCCACTGCTCTGCCCATCTGACTAACTCATCTATATCTTCCCGCAACTTACATCCATCTTCTTCACTATTAACCAACCTACCAATCTTGGTGTCATCAGCAAATTTGTTTAATATTCCGTGCATATTTTTATCTATATCATTTATGTGAATAACAAACAGGGTCCCACTACTGATCTGTGTCGTGCACTTCTTCCAGTCACTTGAACAGCCTTCTACTGCTATCCTTTGTCTCATTGCTAATCCAGTTTCTGATCCATCTCGCCAAGTTTCCCTGAATTCCCTGTGCTTTAACCTTCTAAATCAGGCTCACATGTGGGACCTTGTCAAAAGCTTAGCTAAAATCCATTTAACTACATCAATTGAACATCCCTCATCCACTCACTTGATCACATTTTCAAAAAATTCAAACAAATTTGTTAGGCTTAACCTCCCTCTGACAAATCCATGCCGACTATCCTAATTAACCCATGTTTTTCCAAGTGGATATTAATTCTCTCCTTCAGAATTTTCTCCAACAGTTTCCCTACCACTGATGTGAGACTTGCCAGTTTGTAATTTCCTAGTTCATCTCTGAATGCTTGAGGCAATTATTTATATCGAAGACATTTTGTACTAGTCAAAGATTTCATTCTTGGATCCTATTTCCACCATAAATCTATGCCTTTGAAAATCATGGAACATGTGATAATAGATGCACTTGGACCAGAAATCTGAAAGAGTACCGTGACAGAGTCACATGTACAGTCCACACATTCTCCAGTGCTTGAAGTTTCTGTCATTGCAATACATTGTACATACAAAGAATCTTTGTGGACAGACATTGTATGTTTTTGTTCCACAAGGAAACAAAGCAAAGAGAAGACTGGATTACATTGTCAATCAATAGAAATTTGGTTACTTTTTGAATGATGTCAAATCAGTACTTTTATGTAACAATAGAGCAGAGATTCAAATTTAAAAGTCACTAAAAGGCATGCTATTGTGATAAGTTATTATTGATCACTGTATTAACAGAGACAGGCTGAATAGATGGGCAGATATTTGCTTTGTCAAATGGCCTCATCATGAAATATTAACCAATGGGCTCAACACAGCACAGATTTGTTTACGCAGTGGCAAAAGGGACTGCTAATTTTATTTGATTGACAACTCGAAAACTTTATTATTTTATGATAGTTTAATTATTGTTTAAGTTATTTTCTATTTGGGCGCAATTCCTTCAAAACAAATTTCACTGGTTGCACTTGATTGACAACTTTACAAGAAATTAACATGGTTAATATTGTTTAAAGGGTTTTTTGAATGTTTGATTTTCTTCTTAATATCATTAGCATTTCAAAAACTTTCCATTGTTATCTTATGGCTCATTCATTGTATACTTCCGGGGGATATGAGGGTGCATAAAACAAATGTGTTGACATGGAGCGTGGTGAGGAGGTGGGATAGAAGGTCTATGACCATTAATTGTACTGGCCTGATTTCTAACAAAACACAAAGGGAGCTTTCTAAAATGCTGGCCAATCCAATTGCTGCCTTGGTATGCCTCCTCAGGTGGCACACACATCTCTAGTTCAATCACTCCCCCCTCCACCACATGTAAAAGTAGGGTGGGTGGGTCATCCAGGACAATCATAGCATTGGAAACTTTCTTGATTCTCACTTCTTATTTCCTTGATGGAAATCTACTCAACTATGTGTGCTTGTTGGTGGATAGAGATTGATCTGGGTGATGAATCATGTGGTAGCTATGAAACCAATTCTATTTTTGTGTCTGAAATTACGAAAAAGACCAAAGGAACTTGAAAATGGTCAGTAATTTTCTGCATTCTTAACAAGTTTAGCATTTAGAAAAATTGTTCCATGCTAACTGGAAGAATGTGTTGACACAACAAAAGGAAGCACATGTAATCTCTGTTGGATTTAAGCTTTGTAACATCAGTCACATAGCAAGAGAAGAATTCTTTAAAAGACACATAAAAATTATAACAGTAGTGAAATTCTATTATTATTCATAGATTAAATTGGTTTTGGATTTAGTTTGCTGCTTCTTCTGTAGCACATTGCACAGCTCTCTCATTATTTCTCTACTTAGCCATAGGCTCCTGAGACCTTTGCACCTCTGTCATTCTGAAGCAGCTGTTTCTGCTGTAGTACATTTGTTGCATAGGTTTCTGGTAAGATTTGACTGTTTGCCTACTGCAACCTTTAACTTTATTGATTCTGATCTTCTGTCAAATGTAGTGCACGAGGTGGACTCAATTCAATTTCTGTTCTGTCCTGGCCACAAAGTACTTTCTCACCATTTAAATTGTTGTTCTGCTGTCTCTCAAACTATGTTGCTTGGCATCACTGATGTGCTGTAGTTTTCAGAGCAACTCAAGTGCAATGTGAGAGTTTTGGAGCACCATGTGGGATGTATTTAAATACCAATTGAGGGAATTAGCAGCTCAGCAGCATTAACACATGAATTCAGCGGTTATAACACCATGAAGCAATGACTTCATGCAGAGAACAATTTGGCAATGTAAAATAAAGCCAAGAATAATCAGTGCTTTACAGCACACACAAACGTGTTTGCTTGTAATGCTAACAATGTGTATACAGTGACAGTAATTTTACAAGGTGAATTTGACATAGCTACTTTATAAGGCGCATGACATAAAAAGATGCTGTGCCATCTGTGTTGTATTTAACTCCACATTATAATTTAAAACATTGATATTTTGATGGCATTTACTGCTTCAGTACAGTGATTTGATGCTTGCCTACTTTGAAACAAACAGGGACGTGATGTTAGTACAAACTGTGGCACAGAAAGTACCAATCTGTTTCATAGGAACTTTGACCCCATAGTACAGATGTCTGCACTCGTGTTCCAAAAAAGGAATGGCTAGCAAGCTCCAATGTATATTATTTACATGGATTATCTGGAACAAATAAAAGAAAAATCATGTATTTTGTTGTTCAATAAATCATTTTGACCCATATTTTCCTGGAGGAGAGAATCACGTAGTGCGCCATCTCAGTAAACATACTGGTGCCTCATCATTAAAAGAATACTTAGATTGTTTGCTACTCAACTTAAACTCAGTTCTGAGGAAGGGTCACTGGACCTGAAACATTAACTCTGTTTTTCCTTCACAGATGCTGCCAGACCTGCTGAGCGTTTCCAGCAACTTTGTTTTTGTTATACTTGTGCCTGTTCTGGCTTTAAGTACAAGCTGGTTTGGTGAGGGCAACAGAGCATCTGGGTTCCGGGTAAACAATAGAAAAAAGAAACTGGGTGTTTACCAGTTTATCCCGTGAGTTTAAAAGATTGAGAAATGAACAAAGCATGGTCTTGAGAAGGACCGTGAATAACAATGGTTGAAGTCATTTCAAATAAGGAACAGAAGCATAAATAGAAATTAGGATAAAGGAAAGTGGATGTAAAAGAGAGAGAAAAAACATTTTTGTTAGAAAGGTATTAGAATTTGGCCTTTTGTTCAAATTTTCCAGCAACAGTTCCCAATGAAAATGAATGAGACTCCACACTTCTAGTCGTTCAATTTCTTGATGAAGGACACAGAATTAATATTCATCATTAAAAGAATACTTAGCTTGTTTGCTACTTGACTTAACTTTCCATGATGTATTTAATGGGCAATTATTGTCCAAAATCAACAACTTATGTGAGAGACCATTTTCACAAAATTAATTCTTTGCTGATGCAGCGTGAATGGTGTGGCAATAACTTGTAGTAACTTGCAATTCACAGGGCATCCCTCCTTATCACAAGTTTTTTTTTTCACTGATTTGCACAGGAGTAACAGTATAAATCATTTAGGATAATTTTAGCAAAGCTTGAACCGAATTGTCCTTCTGTGCCTGAAAACACGTGCAGAGGAATCTCGTCTAAAATCTCAAACTTGTCATAGAAACATAGAATATAGGAACAGAAGTTAGCCATTCAGCCCCCCAATCCTGCTTCACCATTCAATATGATCAGGGCTGATCATCCTACTCAGTATCCTGTCCCCACTTTCACCCCATACCCTTTGATTCCTTTCACCCTTCTTGAAAACATTTAATATTTTGGCCTCAATTGCTTTCTGAGGCAGAGAATTCCACTAGTTCACTGCTCTCTGTGCGAAGAAATTTCTTCTCATTTCAGTCCTAAATGGCCTATTTAGTATAATTAAGTGGGAACACTGGTTAGAGACTCCCTCGTCATCGGGAATGTCCTCCCTGCATTTACCTTCTCTAGTGCTGTTAGAATGACAGGTAGTTTGACAGCAGAACTGTCCATTAAGACAAATTATGGTACACAGGGAAGTAAACTGGAATGGTGATGCTAAGCAGCAACAAATGCAGCAGCACTTTTGTGCTCAATTGAAAACAAATTGTTATCACCATCCTGGATCAGCAGAGAGTTAGCTGAGGACCTACATAGATATCAGTGAAAGGGCTGGACCACCATCAGTCAGAGCTGCTGTTACAATTCAGTCAGTGAAGTGGAATGTCTGATTTGGTCCTGAAGTGCTAGTCAATTAAATTCAAGGTAAATTATTAAGGCCACTACTGTGATGGCGAAGTTCAAGTTCAAATATGGGGATTGAAGTAAGTGAACTAGGATACAGAGGGGACAATAACTGTGAATACAACTCAATATATAAGGTTGGGAGCTTACACAACATGGGAGTGCAAGGAATACTTGGGACAGAAATCATTGACAGTTAACCAACCTGGCATTTAACTGGGGAGCAATGTGCTAGAACATCTAGTATGATGACTCAGTATGGCTGGGGGTCCACTGAGGTATCAGTATCCGAGCTTGCGAATGGTGCAAGAGACAGCCTCATTGATGCATCCTCCAAGGGACTTTGAGTTTCTTCCTTCGAGTTGGAGAAGGAGATATCTTGTGGAGCCATTCTCTTGATGGAAAAGACTGTGCAGATCCCACTGGTGCCTGCAGAAGACAAAAAGTGAGAATTGTAAAATGGGGATAGACGTTTGGTCATGTTAACTGAGAATATTTTCACAGTAACCTTAATGGGGCAACAGCACAATAGACAATGATTATTTTTCTCTCTCCATAGGTGTTATAAGATCTGCTGAGTTTCTCCAGCACTTTCTGTTTTATTTTCAGATTTCCAGCAACCACAGTATTTTGCTTTTGTTTGGACAAAGATTCTTGTTTGGTTGTTAGTGCAAAGAGATTTTGTGATCACTGTGCAAAAGGTCATAATTCTTTCCAATTAGGGCAAGGATCCTTTCCTTGTAGTGTGTAAAGAAACTAATATTCGTCACTCCACTACCCAGCTTGGCTTTTTTTACCCTATTATGGACCATTTTCTCTTGGGAGGAGACAAAGTGAGGGATTGAATGAGATGAAGGTGGATGGCACAGCTGTCAGTGCTGATCCAAGTAGGCAAAAGGTAGTACGTTGTCCTGAGTGAGTGAATAGGTAGTGTAGAGGCCATGCAGGATTAGTACTCTGGGAGGCTTGGATGGATGACAGCAAGGGAGGAATGATGCTGCATGTGTCAGTAAGAGTGGCAGAACAAAGCCTTGGTGACAGATATGTGCAGTAGCAGAATTAGAGTGAATGAGAAGGAGCAGATAGTAGATTGCACAGGGGTGGAGAAGGTCACTGACCTTCTTACAGCATTGCTGGGTGCTTTTCTGGACTGTGCATTTTGAGCTCACCCTGATGGTAATTTCGGACTGGGCTGGCAGCGTTGTTGGCATGAACAGTCATGAGGGAAGAGGACAATCTTCCCTGCCAACCTCATCCACGAAGACCTCTGGGTCCCTGCTGGCAAATCAGAGCACCAACGCGCCTCTAGATTTCATCACATACAGGAACTGTGCAGGTCAGCTGCAGATGAACAGATCTTGGTTTGGTGCACAGCCACATTTTAAATATGGCCCCTGCACCAAGAATCTGGGGATGTGCTGGCAGTATTGAGCATTTCTGCCTCTGGTGAGAGGAGCACCATAGAGATGTAGTGCATTGGTGTTAAGGTGAGTTTTGCAGAATAGTGGAAGAAATCTCATTAGTTCTTACTTAGTGGACCTTTCTGTGAAACTTGCTGAAATAGACACTTAGTCAATTTCTGGTAAAACGCAGCCCTATATTTAAACCAAAACATCAACTATCCTGCTCCTCTGATGCTGCTTGGACTGCTGTGTTCCTCCAGCTTCACACTGTGTTAGCCCTGTATTTGTGGTCATTTTTCAAATTTCATTTTCTGTAAAAAAATGTATTGTGCACATGAGCCCATTTATGCACCTAGATATGTTCTTACCAAATATGTTTGTAATCAAATTACAATAAACTAAATGGATGTTCTCTCAGCTTCCCAGGGACCTCAGACTTAATACTTTATCTTAAACTGAGCAAGGCTGCTTCTGAACCTGTGAGTCACACCTGCCTCTACAAAAATGTTTGCAATATTTTCAAGCTCTGTAAACATTTTCACTTTTAAATCAAAATCTCTTTAAAGAGCTATCTGTTGAACATTATCTTGACAGAAGTTCCTCTTCTGACCATGAAATGCGCATGACTAATCATAAATGTAGAACAAGTCTGGATGTCCTAGCCAGTCAGCAATATGTGTGACACGTAACCATAAAAATTTGTCTTCAAAAGCACAGAGAATCAGTTAAAATCAATTCCCTGTCACTTCGTCAATTCTTATTGAGGTGAGCAGCGTACAATTACAGTAGTTTCACAGAGGGAAAGGCTCCATGAAGCTCCTCGAACTTGACACTTCACCAAATTTTGGGAAAATTCTGCCAACGTTTCACTAACTTATAATTTCCTCTCTGAGTTTCTGACTCTTTATGAATAACAAAATGTGTTGGCATTTAAAAGCCTTGTTTTCAGATAAATATGCAGCAGAGGTGGGGAGGGCTGCAGTGGTGAGATCATAGTTGTGCCATTAGAAATGTACCTCTGATGTTAATTGGTATTGAGGGAAAGCTGGGAAAACCCACAGACAGTATTGCCCTGAAAGGCCAAAAGTGAGGAGGATGGTATTGTGGGTGTCTGTTGGTAGACAACAGAAATGACGTGGTCATAGGGAGATCTTAAGCACTATCCCTTATGTCCCCGTGATAAATTGGTAAAAGAACTAACAGAAAATTTCTACATCTTAGGCTGTCCAGGCATGGTCTTAACTTGGAACACACATAAGCCTTAACTTTAAGGTAATAGGCCAATGATTTGTTTCTAATTATTCCAGTTTGGTTATAATGTCAAAGAAACCTCCAGCACAAGAGCCCCTATTTGCCTGTCCACAGCCACTTTGACAATGTTTTCCTTGTTTACAAAAACTTTTCTTCAAACAAAGCTCTTTGGCAGAATGTAGAGAAGACCAGGATGAGTCATTATTTCTCATCTTACTAACACGCTCCTACCCAGCTTAAAACCGGAGTGTATCAGAAGAGTTAAGAAATTTTGGCTGCTTCACATTCAAAGGTCTAAAAGAACAATCAGACAATCTAGGCCAAGGCCTCCATGAATCATTTTTAGTAGGAAGCATGCAAGAGCTGTCTTTGACTCATGGTTGGATTTCAGGACAGAAATAGAAACAGTGTCACATTTTCCCCCAGTGATTATTTGCCAAAAACTTTTATGTAAAAGAGCTCACATTTGAGCATCTACTGTAATTATGATACTTAAGCTGAAGGAGAAGCTGTTAGTATAGGATGAATAGTTATGAAGAACAATATTGTGAATGCATTCAATGTTTCTGTTTCTGATTTACAGCATCTGTAGTTCTTTTGGTTTTAATATGGCCAGAACACTGAAAAGAATTCCTGAAACATCCCAGAGATGCAGAATACAAAACGTGATAGAACTACAACACTCGTCTCCATTAGTTCGATAAAACATTTTACATTTGATTTTTAATAGATGTTTGCTAATTGAGGTTTTAGGCAGAAGTAAGGGCTGTCGATTGTATAATGAAGGAGATCAGCAAAGATATCAGAGTAATGGAACTGGCTTGAAGGGCTTGTTCCATTTTTGTCTTCCTTCTTCTCCTCAAGTTGTCTCACTGAATCATTTGCGGCCAGCTGAAAGTGCAGTTGGTCCCTTCATATAATGTTTTATCGAACAAAACAACTCTTTGTCAGTGTAGCACACCCTCAGCAGTGCATTAGCCTGTTCAAGTCTTGTGGAGTAGGCCCTAAACCCAAAACCTTCTGAATCAGACGATTGATGAGCTGTCAACTGAGATACAACTAACGCAGCAAATTGGAAATAACCACAGCAGAAGTAGATTTTTCAGGGTTCCATGTTTATCTTGCTGTCACCCCAAGTTCCTGTAACCCAAAAGGGTTTGGGAGTGCTCAAATCTCAACCTAATACAGTTGTAGAAAAAGTCAGTCTTTTTGTTATATAAAATCAAGAGGGTAATAAATCTAGATGATTAACTTAAAATGTCTTTATCTGTTTATCTTATTTACATCTGTAAGTAGCTGAACTTTAGCAAGACTACTCTATTCACATGAACTCAGGTGTTTCTTATTTTCCAAGGATTTGCTGATTACTGTTCTCCACCTGTTTAGCTAAAATTGCATAAAACGACAAACTGCGCATGCTGAAGACCTGAAATAAAAAAGAAACAGAAAATGCTGGAGTAACTCACTAGGTCTGTCAGTATCTGTGGGGAGAAAAAAACAGCGTTAATGTTTTGAGTCCAACAACTCTGCTTTGGAAATAAAAACCAAAAGAACTGCAGATGCTGGAAATCAGAAACAAAAACAGAAGTGAAGAAGGATTACTGGACCCAAAACATTAACTCTGATTTCTCTCCATAGATGCTGCGAGACCTGCTGAATGTTTCCAGCAATTTCTGTTTTTGATTCTTCCTTGGAACTCAGATAAAATTGCATCTTTTATTTCATTGATTCTTAGCCACAAAGAGGAATTTCAGCACAACTAATTAGATTATGACCAAAATGTGTTCCATTTTGTAGGATGTCTTATTATGAAGGGGTTCGGCTGCTATCTCTGAGCCTGAAATTCTACATTCAAGTCTTACACCTGGACTTGATGGCCAAAGAATGGGCGTTCATAGTGTGCTCAGACTGGTTGTGTATCAATCCCTCTAACACATTATTAACATGTGAGAAGAATAGGAGAGACTCTTGGTTAATCATGCGGCAGAAAGAAATTGGAGCCTGTCTCATTCCTTTTAGAGTCCTTACGCTTTCAGATGACTGAAAGGCTGGTCTGCATCAGATTGGTTACAACAGAACAGGGTGCAATCCCTGTTCCAGATGGAATGGATTTGGAACCTGTCTTCTTGCCCTACTACAAGATCCACAATGTGAATTGGACCTGTCTTCAGGCCCAGAACTGAAGTTGAAGAAAATTTAAAAAAAAGGCAGTCCCTGGGTCATGAATGGGTTCTGTTCTGAGGTGTCTTTTGTAATTCTCTTTGTATACAGATTGGAACACAATGCAGGGCAATGTAAAGCAGCTGCTCATAAGCATATGAAATGTTTGTATTTTGAGTCTTTAAAATTAGCCACCGAATGGGATTGTGTTCATGAGTACAAGCATTTCTAAGTCGGATGATCGTAAATTGGGGACCCCCTGTATCACATATTATGAACTTTTGTACACAAATGCATAAAATCCCATAATAGTGCAAAGGCAAATTTCATACAGCTCCTAAATTGTAGGATGACACTTCATAAAATATAAGCACTTATGGCAGAAGATGAGATCAGCATATACTTTCAGCTCCAGGACTGCACATCACCTCATAGGCCAAAGAGGTGTTATGATGATAATGGTCCAGATGGAATATGATAAACCACCATACCACATTGACAGAGTGGAAATAAATTCACATAATGGGTTCTGCGTACATGTAAGTGTCTGTGAATATTCTGCAAAGTGAGGCCTATAATATTAAGGATTAATTTTGTGTAGCTGGAATGATTTATTTGAGGCCAAGAGGCAAGCGGTGAGCATTTTCAAAGACCAGATGGAGAATTTTATAGCTAAAATATTGACATTATAATTCTGCAACTATTGCCGTTATATTTATTCTCAATTCAAAATTAAAATATCAGGAAGTGCATTAGTCTTATTTTATCAAATATAGAGATGATAAATGTATTATCTATCAACACAACATCAGATGGGCATAAGCAAATACATAAAGAAACCCTAGTTGTTAAACATTTATGAGCTACATAGGCTTCCCTTTGCATGTATCTTCTTGGGATTTGTGAGGCGCAGCATGCATAGCATTGGTATCAACTGTGTTCTGCAATTTTCTTTTAACAATGCCCAGTGAGTATTTGGAGATAATATTTCAGTGCATGACAGTAAATCTGAAATGGTTTCAATGCTTCCTTTCAGAAAATTGGATTCAGTGGTGTCCAGGCCTCACTGACACTAACCCTCAGAACATTGATAGCTCAGGCACTGCAATGCTGCTTTTCACAGGCTGCGGTTTGACAGTGCTGCAGATTCATGTAGTTCCCAAGAGCATGCCTGTCATATTTTTCATCACACAAGAGGGATGTAAGATATGAAATCAAAAGGTCAGATATAGAGCCCTGCTGGCAATATTGTTAAATGGAGAACATTTATATTGTTCCTGTGGCACCAAAACTAATTTAAATATTGTTTCCATGTGAGCAATTATGTCTACTTCTCTTCATGGAGTTACACTTAAATTGTACCTTTTCTCTTTGTTCATAAAGTAGTTGGCATCTTAAGCAAATTAAGAAAATACCTTTGTCTGTTAGAATCCTGTAAGCATTATTCACCAAAGAAAACTTAATGGACCGGGAAGATAGGACTGTTTTCTTTTAATGGATGTTATTCATTTTGAAGGCTATTTTACATTATATGGCAGTTTGGCAAATGTGACTAAAATGAAATGAATCCTGAGACTCTATTTCTTGACATGTTGCCACCATTTTTAAATAATGAAGTCTAAGATAGTGTTGGAAATCTGCTGAAGCCATTCTGCCTGAAAATGAGACACAATAAATTTTCAAGATTTTCAGGAACCTGGACAGCTCAGTCAGATTATATTGCTATGTAAATGTATGTTCATCCTGCTGGTACAATGAGAAGATATTATGAAGAGTTTTTTTTAAAAGAAATGAATTAATAATGAAGAAGCACTATTTATTGATAAACTCAAGAAGAGATACAAGGATTGTTGGGCATTTCACAAAAGTAAACACAAAATTCTGTAGTGACCTTAAGAGAGGAAGAATGATTAATAGTTTGGTTAGGACACCTCATCAAATAAACCAAGCTGGAAGACTTGAGAAAAAAAGAGGCTGAGGGATCAACATGTCAAGAAATAGAGTCTCAGGATTCATTTCATTTTAGTCACATTTGCCAAACTGCCCTATAACATAAAATAGCCTTCAAAATGAATAACATCCATTAAAAGAAAACAGTCCTATCTTCCCGGTCCATTAAGTTTTCTTTGGGGAATAATGCTTACAGGATTCTAACAGACAAGGGTATTTTCTTAATTTGCTTAAGATGCCAACTACTTTATGAACAAAGAGAAAAGGTACAATTTAAGTGTAACTCCATGAAGAGAAGTAGACACAATTGCAGCTGGAACACTGGGATTAAAAAAAAATGAATATGCCATTGAAAGTAGGGAAATTAATGTTTCAGTAACTGGAACTGAGGTAGGAAATTATGTACGTTGTATTGTCTATTCCAGTCATAGAGTCATTTATGGCAAAGATAGAGTCCATTTGGCCTTTTCAGTTCAGTTTGGCTCTCCGTGGAGCAATCCATTTGATTATGTTCCCCGTACATCAATAACGTGATGATAAAATAAGTTCTCCTAGATACATTTCAGAATTCCTTCCCTCCTATCCTTTACTGTATTCATTGATATTCAGGGAATTAAAATTCCCCAATGTCACCACTCTATAGTTCCTGTACATCTGCGATTTCTCAACAGATTTGCTCCTCTGTCTCATTTACTATTTACAGGTCTATGGAATACCCCCACTGGCACAATCACATCCTTTTTGCTTCTCAGCTCTGGCCAAATGAATTCTGTTCCTACCTCATCAAGGATAGCCACTCTTTTGAGCATGATAATGTTTTCACTAAAACAGTATGTCAATCCACCCTTTCGTTTTCTATAAATCTTTTCTAAATAAATTGCTTCCTTGAATACTAAGAGCCAGATTTATAGATCTACTTTTCAGATTTACTCTCCAAGATTCTTGTCATTAGACCAGAACGTGGAACTCTCACACACTAGACCACAAAAGCCTCAATGGTACCTACAGACTTAGAAATCACAGCTAACAGCAGATATTACAATGGACAGTCATGAATATGGAAGTGAAAGCTGGTAACTAAGCCTTCTGTGGAAGTTTCCATGGATGACTGGGAAATGTGGATATATCTCGACCCTGCACCGAAATCTGATTGGGAATAAAGTGCAAATTCACACATTCATTGCCAAGAAACATTTCTTACTGCTGTGCTGCCTACTTGGATAGATAAATGCAAACTGTCTAAGGAACATACATAATATTTATTGTAATGACAGCCAAGATTCTGTTATCACGCTGGAAAACTTTGGACTGTAAAATGCTTATTGCTTCACAGCATACTGTGACATTTAAAAATGTTTATTCTGGACTCAATGAATTATTAATCAACTGTATTGTTATTCATCCAGCCTGCATGGGAATACACATCTAATAACCCAAATAAATGTTGCTCCTAAATGAAGCTGAACTGGACCAGCCATTTAAATCTTGTGGCTATAAAAGCAGGTCAGAGACTGGAAATTTTACAAAAAATACCTGACCTCCTGGCTCCCTAAAGCCTCTCCACCACTCGAGGGGGCATCAGGACTGTGATGGAATCCTCTTCACTTGTCTAGATGAGCAGAGATACAACAACATTTAAGAAGCTCAAAACTATCAAGGGAAAATACCTCACCTGATTGGCATCCCATCCAATAATTTCAACAATTATTCCCTTCACTATCCATGCACAATGGCGGCAGTGTGTACAGTCTAAAAAAGGCGTAGCAGCACCACAAAGCCCCTCAATAGCATGTTCAAAATGCACAATCTCTGTTGCTTAGAAAGAAAAGGACAGCAGGGGGATGCATGAGAACATCATCACCTGCAAGTTCCCCTCCAAGCCCAAACCATCCTGAATTGGAAACATACCACCATGCCTTCATTGTTGTTAGATTAAACTCCTGGAACTCCCTTCCTAAAAGGAGAGTCGTATATGTGCAATGCCCACATTTCCTGACAGAATAAAAATAATCCATGTATGTAACATGAAAGGAAATTGCAGTACTGGTGACATACAAATTCCTAGTAGTACAGAAATGCATTATAGTTGAACATATAATTAGTATTCTTCATTACCAGGTAAATATTTTCTTTCCGCCCACCTTTAAAGAGACAAACTTTTCAAAAGAAGGGTCTAGGCCCGAAACGTCAGCCTTCCTGCTCCTATGATGTTGCTTGGCCTGCTGTGTTCATCCAGCTCTACACCTTGTTGTCTCAAGGTCAACAGGGTCCTAGTTGAACACCAATTTTTAATGACCCTGACAAGAGCTGTGACATTGCAAATGAGTTACCTAAGCAGATAGCTAAAGCTGAAAGCAAAAGCTTGTTCAGCTATCTTGGGTACAGGAGGCGCAGAGGCTGGCTGACATCGCAAGGACAAAGAAGAAAGTGTGGAGAAGGTATTCCCAAGTGCTTGATGCCAACATCAAAACAGTGGCTGTGATGTCAGGTCCATGCCCAGTTGCACACTTCATTGACTGGGGATACATAATTGTCAGAATTTTCCTGATTCAAGTTCTCCTTCCTCCCAGTCATTTCTATGCTAATTCTTCTTGATACATGGCTGTCAAAAATTGAGGATGAAAATATCTTTTGTTCCTTTTCAAATTCACTAATAGTATATTTCGCATCATATAACTGGTGCCACGGACCTGTGTTCGCCTTACCCCAAATTGCTGGTCAACATTCATCCTAATAGATATTTGTAAGTGTCGTTTTCAGAATTTGCTTTTCAAAACCTCACTACCAACAGCGGAAGATGTGGTGAGTGAACTTACCACGACAGCTGTGCATTAATTGAATTGCTCCTGGCAGTTTTCAGTATTCCACTCAGCGATTGAGTTGCCCACAGATACAATCCATCTCAATGGCAGGACAATAAAGCCTGAGAAACAAAATAACTAAGAATCATTGAATCCCAACAGTGCATGAAGCAGGCAATTCAGCCCATTGAGGCCACACCAACCCTTCAAAGAGCATCCTATGCATTTCCCCATGGCTGATCCATATGGCCTGTGCACTGTGGGCAATTTATCAAGGCCAATCCACCTAAGCTGCACATTATTGACCTGTGGAAAGAAACCAGAGTACCCTAAGGAAACCCACACAGACATGAGGATCATGTGTAAATTCCACACAGACAGTGGCCCGACGCTGGAATCGAATCTGTGTCCCTGGCACTGTAAGACAACAGTGCTAACCACTGAACCACTGTGTGGCCCAGAAATACAAATGAAAACCATATGTTCAAAAGTTAACATTAACAATGATCTGTAACCTCCTTGCTTTGGATGGTATTCAGACAGAGTTGCTGGCAGTAGGTAAGTCATCAACAAGGAAAATACCCCAGTTTGTTCAACATTGTATTGGGACAAAACCATCTATCAACTGTAATTTAATAAATAAAAACATTTTGAATAAATATATGCATGTCATGTAGTCTGAGAATAAAATGAAACATAGACATCATTGTTATTAAAAGTTGTTTCAAAAATCCTGGCATTACATATACAATAAAATATCAAGCATTAACTATTCATGAACACAGTATTAAAGGATAATGTCCAGTATGCATTTATTATTCACATAAGAGTTACAAAGATGTACAGCACAGAAAGAGACACTTTGGTTCAACTTGTCCATGCAGACCAGATATCCTAAATTAATCTTCTTCATTTGCCAACATTTGGCCCATATGCCTCTAAACTCTTTCTAATCAAATATTCATCCTAATGTCTTTTAAAGGTTGTAATTGTTCCCGTCTCCACCACTTCCTCTGCCAGTTCCTTCCATACACGCACCACCTCGGTGCGCCCCTTAGGTCCCTTTTAAATCTTTTCCCCTCACCTTAAACCTACTCCCTCTGGTTTTGGACTTCCCCACCCCAGGGAAAAGGTCTTGTTTATTCATGCCCCTGATGATTTTATAAACCTCTATAAGGTCACCCCTCAGCAGCCAACGCTCAAGGGAAAATAGCCCCAGCCTATTCAGCCTCTCCCTTCAGCTCAAGCCTTCCAATCCTGGCAACATCCATGTAAATCTTTTCTGAACTCTATCAATTTTCCCAATATCCTTCCTATAGCAGGGCAACCAGAATTGCACGCAGTATTCTAAAAGTGGCCTAACCAATATCCTGTACAGCTGCAACATGACCTCCCAACTCCTATACTCAATATACTGACCAGTAAAGGCAAGTATACCAAACGCCTTCTTCACTGTCCTATCTACCTGCAACTCTACTTTCAAGGAACTATGAACCTGCACTCCACAGGTCTCTTTTTCAGCACCATCCCCCAGGACCTTCCCGTTAAGTGTATAAGGGAGTGGGGTTAAAAGTGTCTTTCTCAGGATGGCAGCCAGTGACAAGTAGTGTTCCAGAAGGGTCAGTATTTGGACCACAACATTTCACTTTTTACATTAATTATCTAGATGAAGGAACTGAAGGCATTCTGGCTCAGTTTGCAGATGATACAAAGATAGGTAGAGGGACAGGTAGTATTGAGGATGCGAGGAGGCTGCAGAAGGCATTTAGACAGGTTGGAAGAGTGGGCAAAGAAGTGGCAGATGGAGTACAATGTGGGAAGGTGTGAGGTCATGCACTTTGGTAAGAAGAATAGAAACATGGACTATTTTCTAAATGGGGAGAAAATTCAGAAGTCTGAAGTGCGAAGAAATTTGGGAGTTCTAGCCCAGGATTCCCTCAAGGTAAACTTGCAGGTTGAGTCAATAGTTAGGAAGGCAAATGCAACTTAGCATTTATTTTGAGAGGAATTGAATATAAAAGGAAGGATGTACTTCTGAGGCTCTATAAGGCTCTGGTCAGACCACGTTTGGAGTATTGTGCACAGTTTTGTGCCCCATATCTCAGGAAAGATATACTGGCCCTGGAGCGGGTTCAGAGGAGGCTCACGAGAATGGTCTCAGGAATGAATAGCTTAACATATGAAGAACATATGAGGACTCTGGGGCTATACTCAATGGAGTTTAGAAGGATGTGGGGGAATCTAATTGAAACTTCTATAATACTGATTGCCTGGACAGAGTGGATGTTGGGAAGACGTTTCCATTAGTAGGAGAGACTAGGACCTGAGGGCACAGCCTCAGAGATAAGGAGGACGGAGATAAGGAGAAACTTCTTCAACCAGAGAGTGGTGAATCTATGGAATTCACCGTGGAGGCCAGGTCATTGAGTACATTTAAGACTGAGATACATAGGTTCTTGATTGTCGAGGGGATCAAGGGTTATGGGGAGAAAGGGGGAGAATGGGGTTGAGAATCTTACCAGCCATGATTGAATGGTGGAGCAGAGTTAATGGGCTGAATGGGCTAATTTCTGCTCCTATATCTTATGGTCTTAAGTCCTGCCCTGATTTGCCTTTCCAAAATGCAGCACCTCACATTTATGTAAAACTCAATTTGCCCCTGCCAGGCCCTTTGGCACATCTGATCAAGTTCCCTTTGTACTCTGAGGCAACCCTTTTCGCTACCCATTATGCCTCCAACTTTGATGCCATCTGCAAACTTAGTAACCATACCTCCTATTTTCACATCCAAATCATTTAGATAAATGATGAAAAACAGTGGGCCCAGCACTCATCCTTGTAGCACACTGCTGATCACAGGCCTCCAGTCTGAAAAACAACCCTCCACCACCACCCTCTGTCTTCTACCTTTGAGCCAGTTCTATATCCAAATGGCTAGCTTTCAATTGGGAATTATTTGTTTTAGTCATAGTTTTCTGCAACCAAAGCCTCACGGTTTCAATGAACAATTCATGAAGAAAGTGTCAAATGGTAACTGAATGGACAGTTTGGGCTAACATTTACTTTTGTACTCATATAGCTGACAACTTCAGCAGGTAAATTTATTCTGCAACCATTGTCATTTGCTAATTTAATATCACATAGTAAGTTAAAACGAAAAAAGACACACAAACACAAAGCTATCATAGTAGTTCTCATTAGTGTAGTGGTCAACTTGTAGAAGCATCAAGTTAGTTCAAAGTTAGAGTTAGTGGTTAATTGAACCCTTTAGTATTGTGTTTCAGGTCTTCCCTAAGAAATTATCTCAGATGCCATGGTGATGGTTATTTATACAATAAATCTGAGGAATAGAATGTCACAAAGAATTCTGGTTTCTGCTACCCCATAGTTAAATAAGGAATAGTTCTGGGGTTTCTCATATCTCTTTATGAGATTGTACAACCCAGGTTTTACACAGATCACTTTGAAAGTGAAACCAGAAACCTCTTGGTGTCTTGCCAGCCGCTGTAGATCATTTAGTTGCTTTTTTTGAGTACAACTTGTCTTGGCAATATAATAGAAAAGAAAATGCAGATTGCAGTTGTCTAAAACACTCCTATTAAAAATAGAAATTGAGGGAGAACATAATGGCTCCCAAAATCTAAGGAATGATATCCCTCATAAGCAGCTTCAATATTGATCACCCTTTACGTTAGTGAGTTACTTGGAACAGTGGAGCTAAACTATATTAACGCAGTCATGGCAGGTTTGCTGTGTTTCATGTTCTTTTTAACTAAATTAACAATCTGCATCCCTTTCTGATAAATTATCCTTTTTATTTCTCGTTCTCTCTCCATAGAGGCTATCTGACCTACAGAGTACTTTGAATCAGAGATAGGAGGAACTGCAGATGCTGGTGAATCCGAGACAACAAGGTGCAGGGCTGGATGAACACAGCAGGTCAAGCAGCATCATAGGAGCAGAGAGGCTGACGTTTCGGGCCTAGACCCTTCATCAGAAAAGGGGGAGGGGAAGGGGGTTCTGAAATAAATAGGGAGAGAGTGGGAGGCGGACAGAAGATGGATAGAGGAGAGGATAGGTGGAGAGGAAACAAACAGGTCGAAGAGGCGGGGATGGGGCCAGTAAAGGTGAGTGTAGGTGGGGAGTTAGGGAGGGGATAGGTCAGTCCAGGGAGGACGGACAGGTCAA
>NC_063337.1:77685507-77742430 GCF_021869965.1 Rhincodon typus
ATCGAGGCCCGAAACGTCAGCCTTCCTGCTCCTCTGATGCTGCTTGGCCTGCTGTGTTCATCCAGCTCTACACCTTGTTAACTCAGATTCTCCAGCATCTGCAGTTCCTACTATCTCTGGCAAACCATCAGCCTCAGCACCTCACGTTCCAGTTCTCACACCAATTCACACGCTACGTCAGTATTTCAACACATCCATTGCCTCTGTCTGGGTCACATTGTTTTCTCAGTGTACAGAATTTAGTGCTATTTCAAGGGGCTAGTCTGTGTGATTTGCATTGACTTTTTCTTTAACCACAAATGGAGAAGCAGGCAGCTTTTGACAGTCGTGAGCATTGAACAGTCAATCTAATAGTCAGATACAGGGTGGATATGAGATACTAAACATCTCTCAATGTAAGTATATTCCTGAGAGGAAGAGGAATGTAAAAAGGTGAAAAATCATCTATGGCTTAATAAAGAAGTCAAAGATAACAAAGATAAGGCATATCATACTGCAAAAATTAGTGGCACTCTGGAGGATTGGGGGAACTTTAAATGTCAACAACGAGTTACTAAAAATGAAATCAAAAGAGCCAAGATGAACTATGAAAGGAAACTAGCAGAAAGCATAAGTACTGATACCAAAAGCTTTGGAAAGTATACGGAAAGGAAGGGAATAGTGAAAGTAAATGTTGGCCTTTCAGAGGACAAAAATGGTGAGGTAGTATTGGGAAACACAGAAATGGCAGAGGCACTAAACATAATACTTTGCCTCTGTTTTCAGAGTTGAAGATAATAATTTCTTCCCAAAAACTATAGTTACTACAGAGGAACTTAGTTAAATTACTATAACTAGTGAGAAGGTGTTAAGTAAACTGATGGGATTGAGGCAGATTGTTCGCCGAGGCCTAATGGCCTGCACCCTAGGGTGTTAAAGGAGTTGGCAGCAGAGATAGTGGATGTATTAGTTATGATTTCTCAAAAGTCTCTGGATTCTGGAAAGGTACCAGTGGATTAGAAACATGCTACCGTGACACCTTTATTCAAAAAAGGAGATAGACTAAAAAGTGGCAAACTATAGACCAGAGATAGTAGGAACTGCAGATGCTGGAGAATCCGAGACAACAAGGTGCAGAGCTGGATGAACACAGCAGGCCAAGCAGCATCATAGGAGCAGAAAGGCTGACGTTTCGGGCCTAGACCCTTGTTAGTTTGACCTCTGTAGTGGGGAAGTTGCTAGAGTCAATCATAATGGAGAAGATAACTGAACACTTGGAAAAAAAGTTCAATTCTCTAGTGTCAGCACAGTTTCATGAAGGGAAAGTCATGCTTGAAAAGCTTGCTGGAGTTCTTTAAGGTTGTGGATAGGGTAGATAATGGGGATCTGGCGGATATGATATAGCTAGACTTCCAGAAGGCATTTGAAAAGGTGCTTCATAAAAGACTGATCCAGATGGTTGGATTCCCGGGGGAGGTTAAGCATTGGCTTCAATAGAGGATTTGCTGACTGATAGAAAGTGGAGGGTCAGGATGAACAGGCCCTTCTATGGTTAGTGAACTGTAACTAGTGGGTTGCTACAGGGTTCAGTTATCGGATCTCAACTATTTACAATCTATATAAATTTTCAGCAAGCAGGGACAGAGTGAAGCATAACAATGTTCGTGGATGATACTAAAATAGGTGAGAAAGCAGGCAGTGCTGAAGAGATAAAAAGCTTACAGGTGAATATTGATAGGCTATGAGAAAGGGGCAGAATCTGGCAGGAGGAGTTTAATGTGGATGCGCACAAAGCTGTCCATTATGGTCAGAAAAGTAAAAGGGCAAATTATTATTTAAATTGGAAGCAGATTCAAAATGAGCCAATGCAGAGGGCTCTGGGTGTCTTTGTGCATGGATCGCAGAAAGTAGGTATTCCGGGTGCAGCATATAATAAGAAAGGCAAATTGAATTCTGGCAGTTATTGTAAAAGGATTGCATTATGAAGGTAAAGAAGTGTTGTTACAATTATATAAGATGTTGGTCAGACCACATCTGATATATTGTGTTCAGTTTTGGTTTCCTTGCATAAGGAAGGTTTTGTTGGCACTGGAGGCATTTCAGAGGAGGTTCATCGGATTGATTCCAGGGATGAAAGGGCCATTGTACGAGGAGTAGTTGAATAGCTGGAGTTCAGAAGAATGATAGGGGATCTGATTGAGGTACATAAAGTGCTAACGGGCATTGATAAGGTGGACATTGAATAGATATTCCCTCTTATGGGAAAGTCTCAAGCAAGAGGTCATAGATATGGGATGGAAGGATATAGGTTCAAAACTGAGATTAGGAGAAACTACTTCTCTCAAATAGTTGAAGATTGGTGGAACTCATTGCCCCAGAGTGCAGTGAAGGCAGAATCAATCAACAGATTCAAGAAAGGAATTGATATGTTTCTGATGAAAAGCAGGCGGGAAAGTGAAGTTGAGACCAAAACAAGATCAGCCATGATCATGTGAAATGGTGGAGCGGGTTTGAAGGGCTGGATTACCCACTCCCACTCCTAAGTCAATTTCCTATTAATAGATGCTTAATACCATAGCCAGGGGATTGCTGTTTTGATAATCGAAGCCCACCACATCCACGCGTCCCCCCGACCCCCACCACCACGACCACCACCACTTGTCATTCCATGGGCTTGCCTCTGATGAAATAAATCCACAAAATGACAAGCGAGACAACCTGAAAGATATTAAAAGCATAGCCAGAGATTATTTCCTCTCCTCAGCAACAGAAGCCAATTTGACAACATTTATATTTCACACAGTTGAAGTCATCTCTCTCTGTGATGAATAAGAATTAAATCTCTGCTCTTCCTAATGCATTCATCTCCCAACAGGTATCTCACTGCGTTTTCTTTTCATTAATTTGCTGTTTAAATTTTGTATGCCAGACAATTACTATCTCTAACAAGAAAGAAACTAACCATCTCCCTTTGATGTGTCAATGGCATTTACACGACTAAATTCCAGACTACCAACAACCTGCAGTTTACCATTGACCAGAAACTGAACTGGACTAGCCATATAAATAATCTGGCTTAACAGCAGGTCAAAGGCTAGACATCCTATACTGAGTAGCTTACCTCCTGGCTCCCCAAAGCCTGTTCACTATCTATAAAGCACAGGTCAGGAGTGTGATGGAATACTCCCCACTTGTCTGGATGAATGGAGCTTGAAAGGATCTTGAAAGGATCCACGACACTGCATTCACAATTCACTCCTTCCACCTCCGAGGTCCAGTAACGTCAATGTGTGCCATCTACAGATGCACTGCAGAAATTCATTAATGCTGTTTAGACAAAATCTTCCAAATCCACAGCAATTACCAGAAGGACAAGCGCAGCAGATACAAGAGCACATCGCCACTTGAAAGTAATCTTCCAAGCCACTCACTATCTTGACTTGAAAATGTGTATCAACTACCAGTACCACACCCACAACACCCTACTCCACCAAACAATGGCAGTGATTCAAAAAACTGGTTAAAGACTATTTTAACAAAAGCAATGAGGAATGGCCTTGCCCAGGATGCCCAAATCCCAGGAAAGAACACAAAAAAATGCGAATATAGCATAGTATAATTTTTAATTCCAAATTGGAAAAACAAACCATTTCATGATTTCTTTGAAGAAATGGATGGATAAGTTTTGTTTAGGCAGCAAAATCATCACCAAGATAGCCAATAGAAACTTCAAAAGACGCTTCTCAAATCTCGGAAGAATACAATATTCATGGCCATATCATTGATCAAAGTAAATGGTAAAGCAGGACAATCACATGAGACAGAGAGGAAGCAATGGCTAATTTAGAGCAGAAAAGGTGAGAGGAAATTCAAGTCGACTATAAAAACTGGTGTAGACTGGATGGAGCTAAATGAGACCCATTTCTATGGTGTATGTTCAATAACATTTCTGCTTCTTTGTATCATAATGAAACTAAGGACTATTTTTCAAACAACTTTTGCCACTGAACTCAAAGAAAGCTGCTTGCACATCTCAAGAGACCTCTGTAACATGAATTTTTTTAAAAAAACTCTCTTTCCTGACAGCCATGTAAATCTGGCATCAAATGAATCATGTAATGCAAGTACCAGTGATGTCAGCAAGCAGAAAGAGCTGTTCAGACTGAAATACTGATAGAAAACATGCCAGAAAACAAAAAGCACTTAACAAAACGTGTGGGTGGTACAGTGGCTCAGTGGTTAGCACTGCTGGTTCAGTGCCAGGGACCTGGGTTTGATTTCATCCTTGCATGGCTGTATGTGTTGAGTTTACATATTTTTCCTGTGTCTGCATGGGTTTCTGCTCTGTGCTTCAGTTTTTTCCCATAGTCCAACGATGTGCACACTAGGTGGACTGACTTTTGGTATATTGTCCCTGGTGTCCAAGGACGTGCAGGGTAGGTGGATTAGCCGTGGGAAATGCAGTGTTACAAGGATAGAGTAGGGGTGGGAGTTGGGCTTGAATAGGCTGCTCTTTGGAGAGTCAGTGCAGACTTGATGTGTTGATTGGTCTCTTTCCACGATTTAGGGATTCTAAGAATCTACATATTTTCAGATGTTAAAGCAAATGTTTATGATAGCTAAATGAAGGATGAGGAAAATTAAAATTGCAAAATTCTGTTCTGATAATGAAGATATTTTTTATCCTGTAAATATAAAATGAGGTTTGTGGGTGTTTAGCAGTAACTGTAAATTTAGTGTACTGTGAAAAGCAGGTTACTCATCATTCAACAAGGTGTAACTTCCTCCACGACATTTAAAGTGGGAATAACAAAATTACAACAGACGTTTTTATTGACTTGTGGGTTTTGCTTTATGTCATGATGATGGATCACAATCCCGGATCATCTATGGACATATTGAACTTTTAATCCAACACAATTTGTTTTACCAAAAAGAGATACAGTAAAAAAGTTGCCTGAATGTAAATTCAGTAGCTATCTGGAGAGGAACCCCAGAGTGTCACACACAAGATTTCGAGGAAACTTCAAAGAAAGACATGCTCTACAAACTGAACTATAACCACCTATGAGAATAGCAGACTGTGAGCACAATCAAGAAAAAGCATGATTGGGCAGCATGGCAGCTCAGAGGTTAGCACTGTTGCCTCACAGTGCCAGGGAACTGGATTTGACTTCAGTCTTGGGTGTCTATCTGTGTGGAGTTTGTACATTTACCCCATGCCTCTGTGGGTTTCATCAGATATACATGTGTGAAAGCCTGGGTTTGAGTCTGGTGTGCTTTGAAAGCAACAGTCAAATAAACTTCCACTAGCCACCCCTGCATTGCAGGTAAAGATCACTACTTCTGAGAGCTATGAGCAGGTAAACAGGCCAGTTCAAAAGGGAGCAAGTCAAACAAATTTCAAATTTCAAAGCCAACATACTAGCTATCAGCATGCCACAATCTGTTCTTCATAAATGATCCAACAACTGATTCATATATCTTTTAACTTGAATCCTCTTTTTGAAATCATTTATCATTTGTCACCTGAGTCTATGCGTGTTGTGTTATTATCTCTTCTCATGTTTAATAGCCAATAAACCTACTCAATCATTAACTCAAAAAGGCTCGGTTAAATTTGCTATTTTAAAAGCACAAACTTATTTGGTCTGGTAGAAGGGTATCTACAAGGGAAGGAATCCATTTTAATTTACTTTGCTACAACCATCCAATGGGACAAGTGAATAATGAAGGAGAGCCAATTTATCCTTCCCATCCCAAAAGCTTGACAGTTTAGAATATCTCACTGGAGACCATAATAAACTGGAAAAGCTCACCCAGGGATGAGTTAGATCACTTGCAATCTTGGATGAGGATAGAGTAGCTGATAGCACTTCTGGCTTTCTGCATTATTCTGCGTATGTGCAGGCTCCTCAACCTGCTGACAACAAGGTGCAGGGCTGGATGAACACATCAGGCCAAGCAGCATCATAGGAGCAGGAAGGCTGACATTTCAGGCCTAGACCCTTCATCAGAAATTCCTCAACCTGCTGTCAGGTTCAGTGGAGTTCAAGTGGAGAATGCTGACACTTTCATCATTTGGCAAGGTTTAGAACCAGTAAGATGCAATGGCTATTATAAAGATCATTTGGAGCTATATTTCACAAAGGCTTATTCCTTATATTGGACAGATTTCTCCCCTCTTTGTCAAATTGTATTATTAAATGAGTTCAAGTTACTTCCTCTACCTTTTCCACAGGTGAACTTGTATAGAAATGTAGAGATTCTACACTCATAGGGAGCAGAGGTTGTAGATGTGCCAACCAGGCTGTGTCTGCAATTCAGCAGCCAGCCCTCGCTTTAAGCAAAGATCCTGGAATATTATTGATCTCAATTATTTAATCAGTCAGGATCATCTGCAAACAACATGATGGGTATGGAGGGATTAATTAGAGTTTAGGAATGTAGAGATATATCTCTACACAATAGTTCCTCCCTTCCTTTCTCTGTACCTCCCTCCCATTCTCTCCCTTTCCTTTCCCATCCTCCCCTTCCCTCCATTTGAGTTCATTACCCTACTTCCCTCCCTCTCTTCCTTCATTTCCTTTGTTGTTTCTTTCCTTTCTCTTCCCTGTTACTTTCTTTCCTCTCTCTGGACCTATCCTGAGGAATTTCACTCTACCATATACTTCAGTGAGGTCTCTGACAAACTCTTATTTCATACCTGTTTACAATGATAGACCTGAATGGATTATTAACCAATCGTATAGTCCTACAAAGGTGTACTTAAATTTGAAATACTCAAGAATATGTTGATCTCTTTCTCTAAACATTGAGGAAAAGCCCATTTTAACGTTATGCACCTGCCATATGTTCTTGAACCTACAGGCAAACCTACTGCGATTATTTGATTCAACCTGAACTCATCCTATCCTTGTATCAACTTAGGCTGTTCCCCATAATTGGTTTCATATAGTACCTTCCATCTACTTCCGGGACTAACTGCAAGTCCTTCATTGTTCACATTGGTCTTATATTGAGCAGTTCATTATAGCTATTAATTCTAACTGGTTCAGATTCCTTGTCAGACTATAGAACTATTGCTTTTCTTACATAAACAATTTCTATTCCACTTCCACATACTAATTAACTTTGGTACATATTTCAGCCATCAATTTAATTAGCCAAAATTAAATGAAAATTCCAACACGGCTTTGTAGTATGGTTATTTGTTTATAAGTATGAATCAAGTTACTCTCCCACAATTGTAGAGTCCTTAGAGTTTAAGGCTAGCATTAACTGTCATCACCTAAGAATAATCATTCTGCTGATTAAACTCTAGAGAAATAAAACCTTAATCAGTTTCAGGAAAGCAAATCTTACAGCACCGACCTATTCCCTCAACTATTTTAGTCTGACATTTAAGTACTAACTACAACGGCAACTTCTAACAGATTGTGCGAAAACATTTTTTTTCTTGGCTCCTTCTGCAATTAATGTTTTCCCAGTGATACCCACTCAAGCTCTGCCATCCGATTTGGTAGGTGATGCTGATGCAAGAATATTCTTGAGGGTTTCTTGGCCTTATATCAGTGATCTTTTCCTGTTATGCAGGACGACAAAGTTGCAGACATAAGTGCTATTCTATTAAACTCTATCCCCTAAACGAAGACTTATAAATAGCATCTTTATCAACTTCAGGAAATCGGAAAATACCTCGTAGTCAAGTCAGTTCATTTGAGGCATCCCCATATTGGAATAAAATAATTTTGCACAAAGCTTGAACCCACAAACAATACTGGGATAATGACTAGATGATCCATTTCAATTTTTAGTCGGCAGTTAAACATGTGTCAGAAGCCTGGTGCTCCTCTTCGAAAATAGTTTTGTCTAATCTTTCTCGTCTTCAGTGGAGGCCAGATAGGGCAGCTTAGTTTCATGCTTTTTCCAAAAGACGGCATCTCAAACACTGGCACACTCTCACACTGCACTGGAGGTGTCAGCTTGAATCTCAATCTGAATCCGCCAACCTCCAATGCAGAGACAAGAGCGTGATTACTGTGCCAGAGCACTCAAGAGGTGAATTTACAGAACTTATTCTGAAAGGAGTCTGAACATAATGAATATCAGATAGCTATACAATGTGCTGGCAATCTTTTTTGGCCAGTCGTAACCCCCTTTGTTTCTCTTGTTTTCTGTGCTGTTTAAAGGAGGTGAGGCTTCATCATGTTATTACGACCACCTTCAGTTCATAATTTCTATTGGAATGAAACTAGGTCTGTGTTCACAAAATATTCTATCCTGACATCACCTCATAACAATGAAGTTCATTTTGCTCGGAAAAGTTGTGACTCATACAGCAGAGAGCTAATTTATGGAGCTAAAAGAACACCTGCGAACTGTAACTGTATACAGGGAAAATTCTGCTGCTGGAGAGATTATATGCGGAGCTATCAAATTGAAGTTTCATCTTCCTTCAGTGACAATAATGGTATTTTTTGTGAAAAATGCAACTTCTGTGAGCTTCAGTGTGAAATAGAATCGTAAACACTTTGATAGGCTTATCATTGTGATTTTCTTCTTCAAATGTTACCATCTGATGGTTGTAATATTTTATCAACACCATGTGTGGCCTGTGCTCCACCTGAGTTCTGTGAATTTTGTGTGAGTCGCCCCTGCTTACTGTTATGAAGTTATTGTTATATTATTGAAGCCCAGCAGAAGGAGCTGTAACAGATAATTAACAGAGGAAGCTTTGGGAAACTTCTGATATGAGCAAGTGAACTGAATTGTCCAATCTTATAAAGAATTTAAATTAATACCACTAGACAAAACTTTGGCTTACATAACAGATCAAAAACAAAATACAGCTTTAGAATTGGCAGTCGTTAGGGTTGAATTTAAACATTAGGGTGTCGGGTTTAGAGCAAGTTAGGTTTGATTTTGAGAGTTAAGCTTCATCAGCCAAAGCAATACATTGCATACCCAGAATGGGCACACAATTATAACGAACCTCCTGCAACCCCAAAGCCAACTAATTTACAGATGAGCTCAGAATAGGAGATTGTGAGGGGAAGGGAAACAGTTCAGAGAGCAAATGGATGATTTTGTAGTGTTTCTGGTTTCGCAGAAGTAGTTATAACACTTTGTTTTGCAGGACTCCTTCCAGCCAATAGGCTTTGGGTTTCTATGAGCTTTATCAGCCATATAAAACAGAAACATCCATTCCAATTAGTCTATTTAGGTTTATGAATCACATGAGCCACCATACTAATTCCTCTTACCCTGTCTGCATATTCTTCTATCTCCTTTCTGCTTCATATAATGGTTCAATTTTCCTTTTATACACGTATGCAGTTTTTCTTAACCACTCCTTGTGATAGCGTGTACCACATTCTGAACACCCTGAATAAAAGTATTTCTCTTGAATTCCCAATTACATATAACAGTGACTACCTCATGGTTATAAGCTCTAATTTTGGAATTCCTCACAATAGAGATAATAAGATCACCCTTTACGTGAATTCACGAAGCTCTGAACTAATTGAGACAAGTGTCTCAGCAGATATGCGAGTCAGGGAATATGTTAGTTAATATAAAACGTGGTGATATATGGAACATAATAATTCTAAATCATGTCATCCTGTTTGTAATCAATAGAGATTTCTTTCCAAAAAAAGTGACTATTTTTGCAAGATTTGTTGAGCTAGAAAAAAGGTGCTCAAATTGTCGACAAAAACATGAGAATCTAGATCAGAAAATCCCCAGCAACCCATATTTGCATAACACTTTAAATATTACAGAACATTAGGTAGAATTTTCACAGTCCTTGAATAATGTCATTCATCACGAGATCATCACGAGAAAGTTAGGAAAATCAGACGAGATGGTCAGTGAGAAGCTTCCTGACATCAAGAGCTAAAGTCCCATTTTCCAAACAAGTGCTGAATGGCGAGATGAGATTCTCACTTATGAGCAGCCAGAGACCCACTGACATGGATTCTCACTCATTGAAAGCATGATCATTTGTTAATCTTAAATTATTGATATGGAGTTACCCATTCTCCGACCCACCTGATAAAAACTAGAGACTGAGAATTCCCAACATGAAAGTCAGTGTAGGTACCTGGTGAATTCAAGCTAGATGCTTGCACTTGTGGCCCACCATCTTGGAAGCCGAATACCTCAGGGCACACTATGGGCAGTGACTACACACATCCTCCAGTTACTGATGGGTCAGTCAGCTTCTCGGGATGTTCATGGTCAGCATCTTTGCCTTGTGGGGTCATTAAGGAGCTGAATATTAGACATCCCACCACCCATCTTGGGTCTTTCTGCCCTATCGTGGCATGTCTATTATGACTTTGAAGCAGACCTTTTCAGCCCATACTCATTTCATTCCTCTCTCTCTGCAATGTTGCAGGTTTATTATACTGAAACGCCTACCCGATTTCTTTTTGACTAATTATCAGTCTGTTAAATAATCTCTTCCAGAAGCCCCTACTTTATCTTTTATCCAAAACATTAAGTCTTTGTTCCTGTGTAAGCCAAGGGAAGAGCATAACTTTGTCTACCTTATCTGAGCTCATTATCTTACACAGCTTATTAAAATCATCCTACAATCTCATTTGTTTCGAGGAGCCCACATCTCAAACTTAAACTTGCAGCTGAATTCCTTCATCCCTTGAACCATTATGGTCAACCTTCTCTGCATCCTCTCAAGGTCCTTCACGTTCTTTCGATAATGTGGTGACCAGAACTAGACATAATGCTAATGGTAGGGGCAAATTACTGAAGATGCTGGAATTTGTACTGAAATCAAAAAGTGCTGGAGATCACAGCAGGTCAGGCAGCATCCATGGAGAGAAAGCAAGCTAATGTTTCAAGTCTAGATGACTCTTCATCAGAGCTGAAGAGAAGTGTGGAGGGGGGCAGCAATAATGCAATGTGGAGCGGGCCACTTAGAATGCTGAGGGAGAAAGGATGTTGATAGTTCAGATTAAGTGATCAGAGTGTGAGAATGATGGAACAATTGCTTGTCTAACTGCCAGACGGGAAAGAACAGTAAGTTCTACTGGGGTTGGGGGAAGGGAGAGAGAAGAGATGGTGACAGAGAATGTAACAAGAAAAGTTAAAAGAAAAGGAAGGAATGGGTTCACAGTTTGTAGATGTTGAACTAAATATGGAGCCCAGAGCTTGTAAAATGCCTAGTTTGAAGATGACAAGTTGCTACTAGAGGAGCAATTATTCAGGAAAATGGTGTTCTATGGATAAACATGTGATCTGGGAGGCAAATAGTACTGCCTGAAGGAGGCCATTTGGATCATTATACCTATGTTGTTTCTTTGACGGGGCTATGATTGAGATATCTTCACTCACTTGGATTATCCTACAATTATTGGTTGTGTCTTCCGTTTCTGAGGCATTGTACACTGGAATTCCCTCCTTAAAACCTCTCCATACCCAAAAATGGACATAATGCTAATTGCAGGAGCAAATTACTGCAGATGCTGGAATCTGTACTTAAAACAAAAAAAAATGCGGGTTCTGTACTTAAAGCAAAAAAAAGTGCTGGGGATTACAGCAGATCAGGCAGCATCCATGGATGCTTTCCTTCTTTAACACATTTTTAAAAACTTATCCCTGTGACGAAGCTTTTGGCATCTGTCCGAGTAGTGTCTCATGTAATTTAGTGTCAAGCTTTGTTTTAGAAAGTTCCTTGTAATATTACAATGTTAAAGAGACTATATGAATATATATTTGTTGCCTGACTAAATAAATATGAAAGCTATGCACAAGTTTGGCATGATTACCTAAAAGTTCTTTTTATACTGTAGATTTTCTTGTCTTGCAAAAGTGTTACTCTTAGTACTTCTCTGTCCCCTCTCATACTATGAATTCATTCTGAGTTCAGTTTGTCATTCACAAAGAACATGAAGAGCTAAAATAAAGAAGCAAAGTTATATTTGCAAGACAACAAACAAATAAAACTAAACAAATGATGAAGACGTCAATGCAAATAACCTATCCAATGATTTTGGATTGACTGACTAAAATAAAGCAATAAAACAAGCGGAACAACTAAATATTAAAAGCAATGGAGCAATATGATCAGGTAAATGCACATTCTCCTCTGCCACTATCTATTATGCAGTTGCGGCTCATCATTGCCTGTGATTTTCCATCCATTGATTTTAATGGGCAGCAATTCAATTTTCAGAAATGTGTTGGCCGCGGGTTTGTGCATCACTGTTCGTGTAAACTTGGAAAATTACTTTCCTTTTTATTCAAAGTAATAATGATTTTTGTTTGGTAAGCACTGCATGTTAACTAACACCCAATTGTAAACTATGTCTCCACACTCACATTCACAATTTCAGTGACTTCATGACAACTTCATCCCTTCAGAATCAAAGGCCAACCATAATATCAACTGAATCATGAGCTGGGAGAGTTGGGGATCAAGTTGGGGTGCGGGAGGTGGGGAACCCTGAATTATGTGAAAGGTTTCAGTCGGTGTCATCTAAACAGTTATTTCGTTGTTATTTTACTCCTGTATTTGGCCTGCACTGAGTGCCAGCAAGTGTAATGATGACACAATTCCAAGTTCATTTAAAGGGATCATCCAAAAATTTTATTTGCAATCATTGCAGTTCCAGAGAAGATAGGAGGCGGTTGAGGCATGGAAGCAACACACACGCAAAGCAGCAGGTGTTACCATGAATCTGCTGCTGGAGGCTGAGATGTGCTTGAAGGATACAATTTCACAGCTGCAGTTCCTGGGAGAGCGTGTTAGGGAGCTGGAGCTGGAGCAGGAAACACTCAGGATCATCCGAGATGCTGAACGCATCATAGATAAGAGTTTTAGTCCAGTGGTCGCACCTATGGTGCAGTAGCTGGGTGACCACCAGGAAAGGCAAATGGAGTAGGCAGAGACTGCAGGAATCCCTGTGGCCATTCCCCTCAAAAACAAGTACATCGTTTTGGATACTGTTGGGGGTGGATGACCGTTCGGGGGAAAGCAGCAGTAACCAGGTTGGTAGCACGGTGACTGGCTATGGGGCACAGCAGGAAAGGGTAAAGGTAAACAGGAGACTCGATCGTTAGGAGGACAGACAGGAGATTCTGTTGCAGCAGACAGGAATCCAGGATGGTGTGTTGCTTCCCAGGTACCAGGGTCCAGGATGTCTTGGAGCGGCTGCAGAACATTCTCAAGGGGCAGGGTGAGCAGCCAGAAGTTATTGTGCACGTTGGCACAATTGACATTGGCAGAAATAGGGATGAGGTCCTGCGGAGTGATTATAGAGAGCTAGGAAAAAAGTTAAAAACCAAGACCTCGACGGTGGTAATCTTCAGATTACTTCCAGTGCCACGTGCTAGTGAGGTTAAGAACAGGAGGATATGGCAGATCAATGTGTGGTTAAAGAATTGGTGCAAGGGACAAGGGTTCAGATTAATGCATCATTGGGATCTTTTCTGGGGCAGAAGTGACCTCTTCAAGAGGGATGGGTTTCACCTGGAACTGGAAGGAGACAAATATCCTGTTGGGCAGATTTGCTCGTGCTGAAAGAAAGGATGTAAGTTAGATTGGCAGGGGTATGGGATCCTCAACAACAGGGAGGCAAACACGAGGCTGGTAGGAGATACAGTAATCAGAAATAGCAAGTTGAAGAGACAGGTCAGGGAGCAAGGAATGCCTATTTCAATGCAAGAGGGCTGACAGGTAAGGCTGATGAACTCAGGGCATGGATTGTTCATGGGGCTGGGATATTATCGGCACTACAGAAACATGGCTAAGGGAGGGACAGAACTGGTTGCTTAATGTGCCAGGGTACAGGTGCTTTAGGCGAGACAAAGGTGGAGGAAAGGGGAGGGAGAGTTGCATTTTTGATTAAAGGGAGTATCAGATAGGAATCAGAGATGAAATAAGTGAGGAATCATCCAATGAGGCTTTGTAAGAAATAAGAAGGGGATGGTGACCTTACTGGAGTTGTACTATCGGATCCCAAATAATCAATGGGAATTAGAGAAACAAATATTCAGGGAGATTGTGGAGACTTGCAGGAGAAATAGGGTTGTCATAGTAGGGGATCTTAATTTTCCTAACATTGACGGGGACTGCCATAGAGTTAAGGGCTTAGAAAGGGTGGAATTTGTTAAATGTGTTCAGGAAAGTATTCCCAAGGATTATATAGAGAGTCCTATTCAGGAAAGGCAAAACCCGACCTACTCTTGGGAAACAGAGCAGGACAAGTAACTGAGGTGACAGTGGGGGAGCACTTTGGGACGAGTGACCATAGTTCTATTAATTTTAAAATAGTTACAGAGAAGGGCAAAACTGGTCCAAAGGTTCAAGTTCTAAATTTGGACAAGATGAATTTTGATGGTATTGGACAGCAGCATGCAGGGTTAATTGGAGTAGTTTGTTTGCAGGCAAAGGGACCTCTGGCAAATGGGAGGCCTTTAAAAGTGTGATAGTACAGTTCAAGGTATATATGTTCCTTTGAGGGTGAAGGGCAAGGTTGGCAGGAATAGGGCACCCTGGATGGCAAGAGATATTAAGGCTTTGACTATAAAAAAGAAGGAGGCATGGATCAGGTACAGGCAGCTGGGATCAAGGGAATCCCTGGAGGTATACAGGGGATTCGGGAGTTTACTGAAGAAGGAAATCAGGAGGATGAGAAGGGGCATGAAATAGCTTTGGCTGAGAAAATTAGGGTGAATCCAAAGAGATTCTTTAAGTATGTTAAAGGAAAAAGAATAACTAGAGACAGAATAGGAACCTTCAAGGACCAAAGTGAACATATATGTGTGGAACCGCAAGAGATGGGTGAGGTACTCAATGAATATTTCTCCTCTGTGTTTATCATGGAGAAACACATGAAGACTTGGGAACTCAGGGAAGTTAATGACAATATTATGGGCATAGTCCATACCATAGTAGGGGAGGTGTTGGAACTATTAGAATGTATGAAGGTGGATAAATCTCCTGGTCCTGACCAGATATATATAAGAAATCTACAAGAGGCTAGGGAAGAAATTGTGGGGGGCCTCGCTGATATATTTGCATCATGATTGCCATGGGTGAGGTCCCGGAAGATTGGAGGGTAAAGAATGTTGTGCCCTTATCCCAGAAAAGCTTCAAAGAAAAACCTGGGAATTATAGACCAGTAAGCTTAACATCTGTAATAGTTAAGTTACTTGAGAAGATTCTGAGGGACAAGATATACATGCATTTAGAAAGACAATGTTTGATTAGGAGCAGTCAGCATGGCTTTGCACTGGGAGATCATGCCTCACAAATTTGTTAGAGTTCTTTGATGAAGTGACCAGGAAGGTCAGTGAGGGCAGTGAGGTAGATGTAGTCTATATGGATTTCAGTAAGGCCTTTGATAAGGTGCCATATGGTAGGCTGAGCTGGAAGGTTAGATCGCATGGAATCCAGGGAGAGCTGGCAAATTGGATACACAGTTGGCTTGATGGTAGGAAGCTGAGAGTAATAGTGGAAGGATGCTTATCGGACTGGAGGCCTGTGACTAGTGTGTGTCTCAGGGGCCGGTGTTGGGCCCACTGCTGTTTGTTCTCTGTATCAATGATTTGGATGAGAATGTATAAGGCATGATTAGTAAGTTTGCAGGTGACACTAAAATGGGCAGTATCATGAACAGTGAGGAAGGTTCAGAAATTGCAGCAGGATCTTGATCAGCTGGGGAAGTAGGCCAAGAAATGGCAAATGGAGTTTAATATAGAAAAGTGTGAGGTGTTGCATTTTGGAAAGTCAAATCCAGGTAGGATTTTCATGGTGAATAGTGGGGTCTTAAGGAATGTAATGGAATTCAGAGACCTTGGAATTCAGGTGAACAGTTCTCTGGAAGTGGAGTCACAGGTAGACAGGGCAATGAAGAAAGCTTATGGCACACTAGCCTTTATCAGTCAGGCCACTGAGTACGGAAGTCGGGAAGTTATGTTGCTGTTGTACAACTCTTTTACACAGAGGGTGGTGCGCATATGGAATAAACTGCCAGTGGAAGTGGTTGAGGCGGGTACATTAAAAACATTTAAAAAGCAATTATCGAATACATGGATAGGAAAGAGTTAAAAGGGTATGAGCCAAGTGCTGGGAAATGGGGTTAGCATGGATAGACATTTTGATCAACATGGACCAGTTTGGGCTGAAGGGCTTGCCTCTGTGCTGTAGGACTCTATGACTCTGTGAGTCAATGTGGGAAATACAGAAAACTTGTGGCAGAGACCAAGGAGATGCCATTAGGTGACCCTCCAGAACTGTGACAGTAATATTGACATTTTTTTCATGAGCATGGACAAAATCTTGAATGTGGAAGCCAAGTTTAAGTCGAGCTTGATTCTGCAATTTGCAAACGCTGAGATGGAACAGACGATATTCATGTAACCAGCCCTTGATAATCAACTTTCCATCGAAATCAGACAGGCCTGGATCTGCAGGACCAAATTACTGCAGATGCTAGAACCTGTATGGCAAACAAATAGTGCTGGAGATCACAGAGAGTCAGGCTGCATCCATGGAGAGAAAGCAAGCTAATGTTTCGAGCCTAGATGACTCTTCATCAGAGCTTCATCAGGGGAACCTGGAGCCCAGCTCTCTCTGCTTTTGCACCTTCTCCAGAGAGCACCTTTGGTTCCAGCTCCTAGTACCTCATGGTGAGTGTCATCAGACTGACCGGACCGAGAAGACCACCTCGGTGAGACAACCCAAAAACCAGAACCAGCCCTAGACAAAAGGGGAAGTCCAAATCAATAAATGCAGATCCAGAAACATCAACCAACCCTCAAAGACTGAGGAACAGCCTGTTTCAGCCTGACTGAATGAGTATTATCAGTCTATAGAGATAAAAAGCTCAAAAACAGTGGTAGGGACCAGTGGAGAGGGTGGAGCAAATCCTTGGAAGTGCATGTCAGAAGTAGGTAGCTCGTAAAGGTTTGAGACTTTTTACATAGAGATTTAAGATCATTTACTGAAGAATTCTGTGAGGAGATTGATAGAGTTTGATAGAGTTTGTTTAAAGCATTGTAATGGAGTCTACTAAATATTGCTTTTTACCTTGATAAAGTGTTCATTAAGCTGAGGTGGACCTTCCAATGACTCCTGTCTATTTTGTCCATCTCACCGTGTAACTCACCTGATCTAAAAAGGGTTACTGCAAACTGGTCATGATTAGTCAAGATACATTGACCACCTTACACTTTACAACAGAAGCTTAGTTGAAGATTGCTGATGAGATTAGGAGTAATACTGTTGCACCATACTCCTGCATTGTTGTGTGTGCAGGACACTAAAAAAAGGTGAGAAGAGGTGAATGCAGTTGTGCATTCATCTACATCCTAACGTGCACATCATTTTACCTCTCTACTGTGAAGTTCTTCCATTACATCATATTACCTGTCCACTGTGAAGTCCTTCCATTACCTCATTTTTGATACTCATTTACCTTGCAGGTGAATTCTCCCTTTACCTCCTCCATGTATTCATTACATACCAATCCATCCATCCATCAAGAACACTTCCCCTCACCCTGTACAATATTATTCGTATCCCTGAAACCCACCTTAGATATATGCTCGTCATCCATCAGATGGACACGTGCCTTCATACTTTCTCACCAATCTGTTCTTCCTTTCTTTATGAGAGATTATTGTACACAGATGAGTGGATGAGAGCTTAGTGCATCCACTACACCATCATATAATTTAGAAAAGGCAAAAGAAGACGTGTTTGAGTTCATTAGCATCCTAATGTAACTAAGTGTCAAAGATGCAAAGCTCTCACTGATCTGGAGGCATAATCAGACAGCTGTATTTCATATAACATGTAGTCATACTGAACTAATATCAAACCAAGTGAAATAATACAATCTCTATGCTAAAAACTAACAAAATTATAACCTTGTGACAACACATTTGTGTCCTTTATCTCTCAGGTCTTCTATAATTGAAACAGGAGTTGAAGAATGTGGCAGACAATGAATTCTCAGAAGATCTTGATTGTTCTGAGGGGGTCACAAATTGCCCACAGGCCATGCACAAGGTCAGGCATTAAAAAATATAAATAATTGGGCCTTCATATGCACATAGGCAAGCTTCAGAAATCAGCAAATGCAGATAGTAGTGGCAGGGACAACAGTGGAATGTTTCTGTCAGTGAGCACAGACTTTTCCAAACTCTTTTCAGATTGTGTATTCTGGCACCTGTAATGAAGAGGATAAGCAGGAAAAGGGAATATGCCAATACACTGACTGCATCAACAAAAAGACTCTCCACGATTTCAAAGAAAATGGAGGAGCTGACCTCAAGCATAAGTGTGTTGATGTCACATGATACTGTGGTGGCGCCTTCTTGAATGGATAGAGTGGTGAACCATATGAAACATTGAGCATGGCAATCAAATAAATCAATGAAGGCCTTGAACAAAGGCTTGAACGCCTTTGTTAGATATCTTACAGTTAATATTCCTGTTTCCAATAATTCACCTGTCCAACATAATGATAACAATGAAATACAATGCAATCATGAAAGATGATAGGGGTATTCTGCCCCCATGGCCCTCAACAATGTCCTTCCCTTTGTTTTCCTCTTCTGAGATATTGGAAATTTTAAAATAGACTGTTTCAACTGAGGAGCTTTCTTCAATAAAGGGAATTCGCAAGATCAAAGGTTCAGAGGATGTTATGGGGAAACTATCTGATGCAGCAATGGAGAGGTCCACTGTGAGATAATTTAAAGAGATTAAGGTTCCTGTAATGGATCAAGAAATGGACCAGCTATTTGGTTTAACAAGGATGGTATTCTCAATGAAGGTATCTGGATGAAAAAGATCCTCCGGGGAGAGGAACTTTACAGACTGTGTCAGATCAAGAACAGATTAAGGCCAATAATGCTCAAGCCAAAGAATGACCAATTTTCCAAGTTCAAAGAAATTGCATCCTGGAAGAATTGTGACAGATCCAGCTGATCTGTATTTATGAGGTTAGAGACTTGGGAGATGACATGATAGTAAGTGTATTTATTTACACGAATCTCTGAATGTCTGTGGGAAAAGAAAGCTTGGGAAAGAAGTTGTATGAGGTAATGGTTCTAAAAGGATTAATATCAGAGACTGTATTAAACTCTGCCCAACCTGATGGTACCATCCAGTTTTGGTGGGGTAGGAGATAGGCAGAACAGTTTATCTTGTGGAACAAAGACTTATATCCTAGGGTTCCCATTAGTCTTAGTAACAATAACAGAAATTGCTGGAAAAGCTCAGCAGGTCTAGGGATCAACTGCAGAGAGAAATCAGAGTTAATTCTTTGGATCCAGTGACCCCTCCTCAAAACTCCAGTTAACTCTGATTTCTCTCTGCAGTTGATCCCTAGACCTGCTGAGCTTTTCCAGCAATTTCATTTTTTGTTTCGGATTTACAGCATCTGCAGTTCATTTTTTTTTTATTTAATCTTAGTAACAATGTCACCTTACAAAAATACCTTGTACCTGATTACTAAGATGCAATAAAGTATATATTTCAAGCCTCTTTTCATTAAAACCCACTTGGTGACAACAAACTTGTCCCAAACATGAGCTTATACTGGCATTCCAATTTGACATCTCAAAAAGTACATTATCTACCTTGATATCTGTCTAGGCACCTGGAGTATACTTTCTGCATGTTAATAAGTTGCTTGGTGGTCATATGACATTGATCATAATGCTGTTGTGCTTCATTCCTCAGGTTTTGGAACATTTAACACAGCTGCAGTTTAAGTTGATACATCCCTGTTCCTGAACAGCTACATGTAAACATTAATCCAGGTGTGAATCTGTATTGCGGTACTTTCTAGTCCCAGATTTTAAATGCAAAATAGCTAACTTAATTCAAGTTTGAAAAAGATGTTAATTGCAGTAGCATTCAACTCACAATTACAGAAGTTGACATTCAAATGACACCATTGACCTTTTTTGCCTTAAAATAGTTGAACTATTCCTTTGAAATTCCAACTGATCTTCATCAAAATTACCACCATGGTGTCCCAGAAATGAATGCTCTTCCCCTTATCCAGCATAAAATAGAATAACCTGTGCAAGCATTTTCTCCAATTTTGAAACATATTCTTGATGATACTACAAGAACAAAGTGGAGATAATTACATTGCCTGTGAACATTAGTATTTTAACTTCTCAGGTCGTAACCTTGGTGTAATGTTAACATATCTGCCTCAAATTGAACAGACTGTGGGGTTAAATCACATTCCAAAAATATGGACACACAACCTTGGTTGATGTTCAGTGCAATACTGAAGGATAAGACATTAAACCAAAGCACATCTCACCTCTCATGTGGCACTGTTGGAAGGAAATAGAGGGGAAATGTGAGATAACTCCAGAGAGGCCAGTATCTCCTCACAAACTCACCCCTTATTTACACAAGGATAGCCCTTGATTGTAGCACAGCCTCAGTCAGAGTCAGACAACAAAGTGTCAGTATCTCTGAAACTCACCCATTTATGTGGCAGCCAGGGATTCCCGATTGGACCTGATTAACAGCCTCAATCAGGGAATTCGTGTTCTGAAGTCCAGCAGGCTGACATTGTTACAATCACTGAAAAATCACCTTGATGTATCAGCTATTGTTTACACCTAAATCTATAACAGTAAAACTGGTTGTATGGTCATAATCGTAGAACCATTTTTTGGATCCTGCTGTACTCAATTAGTAGCAAGGTTTCTCTCTTTATAACAGTGGAAACACTTCAAAAGTATTTCATTGGTTGCAAAGTGCTTTGAGGTGTCATGGGATCATGAAAGGCACTGTATAATTGTAAATCTTTTTAATTCCCAGCTCTTTTGCCTTTATATTTTCCTGCCCATCTAACAGAATTAGCCTTTTGCCCAGTGGTGCTCTGAAAACTAGTCCTGGTCACTTGATTGTCTGAGAATGGTCTTCTAATTATGGAACAAATCAGACTTTTAAAAATGGCAGTACAGATCATTCAAGTTCTGCAATATGTTATGATAACTCTGCTTTGAGAACATACAATCAAAAGTGAAACTTTTGATAACAAAAAAGGCCACACTGACCTAACAAGAATTTAACCTTCATTTCAAAGTAGCTCAGCTCTTATTACTTAAACCCAGTGCCCATGAAATAATGTGGTAGCTATCTCATACTTTCCAGTGGAAGGACATGCTTTAATATCGTGGGTTTCCAATCTCATCAAATGATATTTGAATTATAGCCCGTGAACTAAAGCTAAGATCCCAGCCTGGAAACCCAGATGCAATTGACAAAACCGAAACAGAGCTTTTCCCTAACGTATGGTTGAAAGAGAGAAGGTTAGTAACATATTCAATGCTCTAAGGTTGGTTGAAGCACAGCAATGCGTTGCTACAGGGAATAGTTTAGACAGAGACCATTGAATATCTTAAGGGAAAAGCGGATAAATTTTTGAAGCAGAGGAATATAGAAATTTATGAGAAAAGAGTTGGACAGTCAGATTAGTTCGGGTTTGCTGTAACAAACAGATAGCACAGACTCAGTGGACTGAATCTCCTTTTGTTGTGCTTAAGCTCATATGATTTTCGAACAGCTGGTTTTGTTTCCAATCCAGTCTTTAGGAAAATCAATGAAGTCTTGATATTTGCAGTTGAAATGTGCAATATCATTGGGAATAAGAACAGAAAATCACTTCATCATTTAATAACGTAATAACTTAAACCAAAACAGAATTTCGCATTAGCCTATACATATATATTTTTAACTTCAATAATAATATTGAAGGTTTGACAAGAAAAAAATCTGCAATTAGTTCCCTTTTTATATATTTATAACAATTTTTAGTTTCATTTTTCATTAGTGCATTGCTGTTCCTGATGCACAAACTGTTTAAAATTGGATGTTAATATTGTTGTGTCGAGCATGGTTTGTTGAATTTAATCGTCACATTAGTTAATGTATTGGTGGAACATATGCTGAAAAATACTGGTCTGTTTATGATGCATACTATTATTGATGCACATATTGTCATGAGAAAAAGATACCTCATGAGTTATGACTCATCACAGGTTGCTGGATGACTTTTGCCAATTTGCCTTTAGCTTCACAAAAATGACAGCTTGCATTTTACCTCTCCATGTTTTTCATTAACTTGCTGCGGTTGCATATCAATTGTGATTAAACTTAGCACAGAAAGCTAGGTGTGGTCATTTTCAATATATGTACTCTTTTTGCAATGTGATAATTATTAAAAAGATGAAGAAAAATACCGTAAAAGCTAGAAATCTGGAATAAACACACTGCTAGATTCATATCTGACTCAAAATGTTAACTCTGTGTCTGTCTCTACATATACTTCTTCAGCATTTTCTGTGATAAGTGTTAATGATTGGTTAGAAATGGAACAATTAAAAGTGTGATTCTCATTTTTTCAGGTAGTTACTCATTAACTGGAAATTATGGAAATATCATTTCTACAATTTTCTTTTGGCCTTCTATGTCTCTCAAAATCCATCTTTCTTTCCTTCACTTTATTTTTCATCCAGATCTGTTTTGCTATTGAATTTTCCCACTTTAAAGTATCCTCCTTTTTAGTCAATGCTCTGTATAGTTCTCATGTCTTTGTTCTATTGGCTATGGAAATGTACTGTTTGTTCTATTATTTATGAAGGTCCTGCTGCCCTCATTACCATGTTACCAGCTTGCACTTCCACCAACACTGTAGACAAAGATATTTAAGGTAAAGTGTCCAGAAGCAAGTTTAACTAATAGAGTTCATCCTAAGACATCCTACCTCAGCAAACTGGCTTTTCCAGATTTTAGAAATTTCACATAATTTGAAAAGTAAGTATGTTTAATTTTTTTCTTCATCTTGTATCCTATTACAGAAAAAAAGACTTGACCTAATTGTGTTCATGATTTTTGGGGGGACTTATTACTTGACCCATCAGTCTCAACATTTTAATTTTCTTTTTACAATGATTACATGAAACAAAACACTGTAACATGTAATGAAAGGCAATGCTAGGTTTTCTCTAATACCTATTTCATCTCCAGAGTGGCCAATAGTCCCAAAGTGTACAAAAGCTTTTTCGCAAGTTTTTCATGGAACGTTGACTTCACCAGCCAGCTCAGTTTTGTGGCCCATCATTGATTGCTAAGTTGCTTGCTAGGCCATTTCAACCACATTTCTTTGAGTCTGGAGCCACATGTAGGCTAAGCTCTGTAAATATAACAGATTTCCTTCCCTAAATGGCATTAGTGAACCAGCTGGATTTTTGTGGTAATTGACAATGGTTCCATGGTCACCATTAACTATTTTTAATTCCAGATTTATTCACTGAATTTAAAGTTGTGGGACTTGGGGCTTTGAAATATTGTTCTCAAATATTGAGCCTCGGTCACTCTTTTACTGGCCCAGTACCATTATGCCACCACCTCCACCTCTTCATTATAGCTCACCAGAATTAACCACCTCATTCTGTTGCTGGTCAAGAGTGCTTTGCAAATGGAAATATCATGACACACCGTCTCCGTGACATCTTACATGGAGAGGAATTCAATGCAAAGCCATTCAATTTTCAGTCTAAAATCAGAATAAAATCTCTCCGTAACAGGGAATAGTCTTTGTCCGAATTTCTGGATATGATCATTGGCTATGATAACTTTTTGCTTTTTACCCCCTATATCCTCTGAAACAGGAGTTGTGATTCTTAAATAGGCAGATAACTGTCCTAAACTAGTCATTGAGACGAGGGTGCAAACTTCAGATGCAAAGGCAGAGCTTTCATGTATGTGCTCCACTAAGCTGTACTAGATGCTACAGGAGCTATAAATAGCAATTCTTAAGGAGACTGCTGGAGTCTGCATTAAACACAGTCCTTGAAATTTTCAGTTTTTATATTGGAGGGTGAGATTAAACAAGAATGCTCCTCCTGGATGACATAATAATACCCCAATTCACTTGCCAACCTGCTCAAAGCCTTCTTGCCACTGACTTAACTTATGGGTTAGCTCAGCTATCTGAGGCCATCCCTGACTGGGAAGCTACAGAGTCAGTGTTATTTAAAATCTATCAAAAGCCAGGTTTAGCTTAGAGCTCAAGCTGACATGGACCAATTAGCATGGACAAATCTGATGGTTTTTTTTTGGTAGTTGGCTACAGAATTTTTTAAAAATCCATTGGTGAATCTGTGCAATAATAAAAAAAAAGTTATCTATCAATCATCATTTTTCCATCTCAAAAGCTTCAAATAGCCTGTGAAATTAAAAAAAGACTGGCCGACATGTGTGATTTAAAATGTGAACCTAGATACTTAGTGGTCATCTTGTTGCTATAGTCTTCACCAGAGGTCACACAACTTTTACATCCATCAGAAATTTTTTCACTACCTCAAAGAACATGCACTTGACATGTGCTATATTGACCCTAGTTAGAGAGGAAACCAGCTACACTGTGCAATCCTTGTTTGACTTGCTGTTGCTGCTGGGACTTTGATAACAAAATAAATACATTGATCTGTGTTCTTGACTGTTACTTCAGATTTTGACATGGATGACTGCCTGCCTCCCGATGCCTTCAGGAGCTGTTTGAAAACATCCTGTGATAGAAAATGTCAAGGCTGCGGTGACCTTGACAACGACAAGCAAAACATGGCTCTCATAGGTGAGTAACGTGAATTCCCTCTTTAACTCTTCATATAAATTCTGCACTGTCCACTTGTCAAGACAGTGGTCATAATGTAGTATATTTTTGGACATGATACTTTTTACCATCCACTAATAAAAAAAGTTATGCCAGAGAAAGTGCATGTTTGACAAAAAAAGCCTGCTAATTGAACATGCTTTATGATAAATATCTATGTAAATTATTAAAGACATTGTCATTAATATTGTACAAAACAAAGTAGCCAAGGTAGTGAGATCATGCTTATCTCTCAAACATTTTCAGCATCTTTGATAGTAGTCTGAATATCACTTGGAAAAGATTTTTTTTAGGCTACAGATTTTTAATATTTTAGTTTTTATTGCATATTTATGTCATGTTGAGCAATAAGATTATTGTGCTGCTTCATCCAGGTAGCATTTCTACTTGATTCATGGGTCTTGTCATTGACACAAACAAGAAACGAGGGAAGTGTGATAAGTAATGGGGATGGCCAAGCTTCAGCAGGAATTAAACAGATAACTGTATTGGAATTAAGATATAGACAGTCCCCAGGTTGCAAGCAGGTTCCATTCTTGAGTCTGTTTCTAAGCCAATTTGTGTGGAAGTCAAAATACAATGCAAGGCAATATAAAATAGTTAAGGACATTTAAAATTATTACTAATACACCACTATATGGAATTGCTTTCAAAAGGAGAGCAGTCAGTTAACCCCCGCAATGGAAGCATGAAAATACCCTAATTTATATTACATCTTCATGAGAATGTTTGCAAGTTGCAGGGGTAAACAAGATCTGTAATTCTTAAACCTGGAGACAATGAACTCAGGCTTGGAAATACACAAATAAACTTGCTTTTTAAGGAGCTGCTTTTGGAATAAAAGGAGAAGTTTGAGATTTGACTACAGGCTTAAACCCATCTGGAAGGAAGCTCTCTCTCTATCTCCCAAGAAGAAAAACACCCGATTAAAATATAGGTTAAATAGAAACATTAGAACATCAAACACTCAAAAGAAAACTGCAAAAGCTATAATGGATGATGAAAGACATTATCTAATCAATATGGTCTCAGGTTTGAGCTATTTTCTAATGAACCTCTTCAGGGACATTATTACACATCCCTGAAGCAGGTGGGTCTCCTGGACCAGAGATAGGGACACCAATACTGCTCTCTGGGAACCCAAAGGTGAGAACCTTATACTTTAGAACCTTCTCAGAACTTTCCCTGGAATTTCTTTTCATCCTTCTCCTATACTGGATATAAATCCCTTTTGAATTACATATGCACATGTATGTTTGACTTGTGACTTTATTTTTCTCAGGGTGAGCAAATAATTAAATTGTGTCATCTTTCACTCAAAAAAGTCTTGCAATTGGGCTCCTTAATGCTACAGTGGAAATTCATAACTATGTTTTAATTGGAGGCAGATATAACTTTAGGGAAAAAGAGTTCAAGTCTTGTTGTGGTCAATCTGGGAAGTTGAAAAGAGAGGAGTTGATTCACACTTACTCACCTTGTTACAGCAATGGTATAAAGGAATACATATGGGGAGCATGACTGAACAAATATGTCCATGTACTGTCCGTTATTGTCGTGCTGAATATCACATGTCTGAGCAACCGCCAAAGTGAGATGGCCCATTTCAGCAAAATAGGCTCTCAATATATAATTTGAAAGCTGGTGAATTTGGCTGTTCCTTTAATACGCGCATGCTTTACTCAGCCAGTTTATCGGCTGGAGAAGTCAAGGATCAGTAGACGGAAAATCATTTTTGGTGACATGCTCATTCAAGTGAAAAGAAACAGAAAGACCCCTTTGCATTAACATCCTTGTTAGCCTTTACAGCATTACATTAAAGAACTGGTTCCTATATGAATTACTTACTTACAATGCAGACTCAGAAATTGCAGTGAAAATGATTCTGCTGGCCAAAGTGCCCAAGTCTGCTAAAGATGATAAATTTAATATTACAAAAAGACTGTTTTGCTTTGTTTTCACATTTAAGTTTCAATTCATACATCTTTCTTGCAAAGAAATTGTAATAACTCTACAAGCTTCAAAAAGATATATTCCAAGTATCTTTTTAAAGTTGGTGAAATGTTACTTTTTCTCATGTTATGATGTTCAAGATAGTTGAGGGTGATAACCTCTGAGGATTTGATCATGTAAAGACCACACTGCAGACTACTGGACCTCAACTACTTCCAAAGCGGTCTGATCCAGTGGATTTCTGATGCAATATTAAATATTGCCCAATTTGTCATGAAGGTTCAGATATATGGACATTCTGGGAAGGGGCAATATGTATAGTTCCTTTAGTGTGCCACGGGGTATATTCTACGAAGAAAAGTCACAATCTATGTGGTCTACCAGCCTCTCCTAGACTGGAGTCTAGAGTCTAATTGACTCTAATTGACCAGTTGATCTTCTGCTGTTGTATAAGCTAATGGTTCTGAAAGAGATCATGCTTAAGCTATATTGTGCTCCAGGCATTCTGGTGTTGTTACACAGCCTCTACAGGGAGAATCCACTGGAGACTGGCTAAATCTCCAGATGGAGACACACGTATCCTCTCTATCTCTGGTTCTAAACAGTTAATGTGCCAAAGAGTTAATGTAACCTGTAAACTTTAAAACAGAGATGAGGAGAACTTACTTCTCTCAAAGGGTCATAAATCTGTGGAATTTACTAATCCACAATGTGGTGGATGCTTGGTCATTGATTTAGGAAATTTAACGAGGAGACAGGCAGATTTTTAATTAGTAATCGGTTAAGTATAATTAAGTAAGTGTAATAGAGACCGGGCAAGAACATGGCATTGAGGCTTAGATGAGATAAGCCATAATTATACCAAATGGCTGAACAGGCTTGAGGGGTTGAATTGCCTGTTACTGCTCCTAGTTCTTAGGTATATAGTTACTGAGAATGTAATTAACTCCATCTTGTTAACAAAGACAAAGGCCTTTTCTACAAAGACCTATTTAACATCCATCTTCCACCACACACCACTGGAAAGTTCCTTATGCTAGCAAAGGAAGGAAGTTTGGTCACAGAACTCCACACCAAACACAAGCCACCAGTGATTCTTGCCCAAGTATCACATCATATTGTATCTTCTGCCGTAACACCAAAGGCTTTTAACTCACAATTCCTTCAGTGAGAGCCATGATGAAGTGTGTTTGGAATTTGCCATATACACCAATGTAAACAATAGCGCAGTGGTGATATGTGAGGTAATCACACAAGATGCACACATTCACACTTCCTCATTGTGTTTAAACTTCCTGGTAGGCCTTCATATGCTTTGCATAGCTGCTTGTGTAAGTTTAACAGTCTCGGTTCCTGAACTGACCTTTTGAAGTCTGCATCTGTCATCTTCTTAAGCGTGACTGTGAGAGGATTAAGCTCTCTTATGAGTTATTTGCTATAATGTGGTGTAACTATGAGAAGTACACCCTGTAGCTCACTTGAGCTGGTTACCTTACCGCATGCATATCAAAGTAATTCAAAGTCTATCCCACCCAACTTTTCAATTCCATGTGTTGGTGCTTGCAAGAAATCAACCATTTGAAAATATGGAATAGTTATGCTCCACTGAGGTGTATCATTCTGCAGATTCTTGGTGTTGAGAAGGATCAAGTGAAAAGAAAAAAAGACAAAAAATTTCCTTTTGTTGATATGTTTCACAGTACAGTTTCATGTGTTTCGGGTCATTAAAAATAAGAAACAGGAATAGATCATTCATTCCCTCAAACTCTCTCTCCTATTCAATAAGATTATGACTACTCTTCCATCTTGATTTCATTTTCCTGCCCCAAGCTCAAATCTTTTGATTCCCTTATAGTTCAAAATTCTATCAATTTTAATTTGAATATTCATAATTGCTACCATCAACATTCCCATCGAGAATTCTAAAGATTTACAAACCTCTGAATGAAGAAAGTTTCTCTTAGCTTAATATTAATTGTATCGTAGCACCATGGTCTCTAGAGATTGACTCTTCAGCCTTGGGAAACATATTTCAGCATTTTTCTTGTGAAACATTCTAAGAATTTTGTACATTTCAATCAGGTGTCTGGGATGTCATGCTGCATAAGTGGCTCTTTATCTTACTTGTCTTCGTATGATAAGCATTGCAATGACTGATTTGCTCCTTAAACTTATTGCTAATGTTTGGCCACTAGAGCACTTCATTTGCCTTCCTCAGATACATTTCAATTTCTTGATGGGTTTCAACTTCAATTTACTCTTTTCTCATCTCTTTAGGGATGATGACTCTATTTCCATTCCATCTTAGACTATCACTTCAATCTGAATGCTCAATACTCTATTATCGCAACAAGTATGTGCTTGAGACTTCATCAGAGTTCTGAACAAGAGTCATATTGAACTCAAAATGTTAACTTTGCTTCTGTCTCCAAGGCCTGCTGAGGCACTCCAGCACTTTGTGTTCTTAGTCTGCAACATACATTTTTTTCCTTGCTTCTGTGTCACATCCAGATGTCATCTCTAAGAATTAAATAACATTGTTTTTTGATGCTTTAGAGAAAATGGAGGAAGTTTGAGAAAGATTCTTTGAATTGACTTGGGGTTGGATTCCTTTTCCATTTGTCTCACCTAAACAGATACTGATTAAAATGCTCGCAAGTAAATACAAAAAACACTCTTTCTCAGTCTGTGTGAAGCATTGTTTAGCTTGTGTTAACAGCTTGACTCCAAATGCAACTGGTTTTCCTTCCTTGTTAGGGTTACTCCAAGTCCTGTCTTGCTTGCATCATATTGAAATGTAGTTTCATCAGTGGCTTTGTAAAACCTCAGCAGAGATTTTGTCATCACCAGTCAGTTAATCAAAAGTTGCTTCATGTTCTGTTCCCCGGTACCAAATCATGTTCTTAGTAGTGAGCTTGGAGACTTTCACACTCTTGTGATAGCATATGCTAAAACTTTTCTGGATAGTTCACAAATCCAACAAATTGTTGCATGGAGACAATAAGGACTGCAGATGCTGGAAGCCAGAGTCTATAGGTGTGAGCTTGGAAGAGTACAATGGGTCAGGCAGCATCTGAGGAGCAGAAATGTCAACATTTCGGGCCGCATTGTTTTCAAATCTTCAGTTGCATCTTCAGTATAGCTCTCACCTTGTCAGGATAGGAATAAAACCTTTGCTATCAGAAATGACCTATGCAATTGACTTCAGGCATCTTCATTTACAATCTTCAAGAATCTTCCTTTTTGGTCCACTTTCAGTTTTAACTTTACGCTATCTCAAAAAGTTGTACTAGATTTTGATTGCTGTCTATGATAACTTCTTCCATCTTGATTCTATATTCTTACACAAGTAGGTCATTCACAATGGTTTCAATTCCAGAAGGAATAGTGACTATCTCATATTGTATGCACCGATACTCTTGTGGAGCAGTGGGAATACTAATTGGCATGCACAATCCATCTGTATCTTACGAATGGCATTCAGAATTTAATTACGGAACTATTACTTTCATCCAGCTTCACTTACCAGTAACAATCCTCTTGTTATAGACCAGCCTAGAACCCCTCAAAATATTTCAAAAATGTAGCCTAGACCCTAACTTTTTCTTATTTTAAAGGCAAGTATAAAGTGTTTGTTCCAGATGCAATGTGACTGTTTAAGTTACTCGACATTAAACAAAAAACAATTTGTTTCAACACTGTGGTTAAAATACACCAAAGAAAGAGGAATTTAGAATAATTTAACTCTACTGGAGACTTAACAGAATAATAGATACAGTAATTATTAATAATTAGCAGTTCCAATACATTAGCATCTCATGAACACACCACTTGGCAAAAAATGAAAATTCAGACACAGATTCTCACATGCAGTTCTCCAATCCAGGATCAAAAAGCATCAAGAGAAAATTCAGAGAGAGTAGCAGCCCGGAGACATTCACTGAAACTTCCAACTCTGTTGAGAGCACAATAGCTTCTGATGCTACTGAAAAACCCAAAACCCAAAACCCAGAAATCCTAATCTTTGAGAGCTGGCCACACCCATTCAGGCTGTTAAAAGAAAAATCCAAGGCCTCCCAAGCTATTTACTCAGGTGGTTATAACATGCTAGTTCTACACCTTTGCCTTACGACCTCTCTTCAAAAAAAGACCAGGGCAAAACTAACATCTTAAACTGACAACATTGTCACACTCTGCATCAAGGGTAATAAAGATTTCTGCCTTGACAAGATGTGGCAAAATCTTTTCAATGGTTGGGATGGAGCATTGAGATCTCTTTAATGTTTCATTGACATAATTTGAACCTTTACACACCTTCAGTTTTTCCAGGGTTTTTTGTATACAATGCTGCTAATTAAGACTGTAGGATCTCTTTCTTGATTTTTTCCTTTTTCTCCATCTCCTCTGTCTTATTTTCCATGCTGAATGTGAGTACTGCTGGAGCTCTCTGCGGCAGATGTTGTGAATTTCTTTGAGATGGTACCCACCAGAAAGTCAAGCAAGACCTGTAAAACATATTTTTATTCTTATAGAATCTTGTCAGTAATTATAGGTTTGGTAGCCCGCAAAATGCTGCAAACCTTTTCTGGCACATGGTAAGATTGAAGCTTTAGGTTTTCTTCAGCTGTGATGAGCAGATTTTGCTTAATGTTTACAATCAGGAATTCCAGATTTTTATTTTTTCTATTGCATTGAGCTTTCAGCTTTTTTTGTCCTCTTTCGACGAAAATCATTCTATCATATAATCTCAACTTTTGAGGTCTTTTATCAGCAGAAGTGCTCTCAAAACGAGGCCTCTTATAGCACTGACAATCCAATCTTTGATGAGATCATTTTTCAGTTCAAAGAACTCACAGGATTCAGCTAGATGTATCAGTGCTGACTAATACTTATCAATATTCTCATTCTCCCCTAAGAACTCTGATTTTGATCACATTCTGTTCAGAAGCAACATTGTAATGGAGTTCAAAGCATGCTTACAAAAGCTTCAAAATCTTCTGTATCTGGATTCTCCGCTCAGTAAGAATTAGGCTACAATACAGCCTGTAGTGCTCTTTCCCCAGTCCTGATAACAAACTTACATCCCTTTGCTGCTACAGTTTTTTTATTCAGTTCTATAGATACTTCATGTTTCTTTTTCATTGAGAATGGAAAAAAAAGTCCAGTTTTGCTTCATGTCTGCTTACATATTTACAGTAACAGGGAGTGGAAATTTCAGAGACATTTTGCTTCAACCAGCATTTAAAGGTTGAAGACTTCTTTTTTCAATATTGTCCACCTCTGTTATTTTTTGTATAATTGCTGGCTCTCTTCTAGCTCTAAAAATGCGCTCAATCTCAGCTTCCTAGTCTGACACATTGTGTTCAATGGCTGCCACAAACTAAAATGGAAATGCTAAAGCAGAGGTAAAAATCATATGACTATGGCAATCAAAGTATTATGTTATGTCCAAATGCATTTCTCTAAAATATAGGAATGAGTGAGCAGAACATGTGAAAGAGATGAGGATCAGGACAGGTGGATAATGCAAGGAAGAAGAACTTATCTTCCTGTTCTCATCACTTCTGCCAGTGCCTACCAGGAAAGCTTCAGAAAAATTTGAGACTTGCTTCTGATTTACCTTGCAGTTTGGAATCACCAATAATGATGAAGTGAACGTAACTACTTATTAAGCGGTACCTTTCTATTTTAGGTGAGTATTGAAGACTGGTTAGAAATAATGTCCTGAATGTAGGTAGACAGTGGAACTTGATTGTAAATTTTCAGCTAAACTTTGGAAGTATCTTAGCTTAGACACTTGAACTCTTCACCAAAGTGATCTTCTCCAGCTCAAAGCCAACAGCTTAAAATCAAGGCTACCATATAATTTCATTTGGTACTGATCTGATAAAATTTTGGTGATGGTTTAATGATTTCCACCATTGCAGGTTACAAATCTCTGCGTTGGTAGCTGAGTCAGAAAGAAATGTAACTTCCTCCAGACTGATTACAATGACAACACTTATCATTTGATTTCAAACTTCTATTCTTCAGATAGTTTTCTCATGCATTCTCCTGGCTTTCGAATAGAGAAACAGTGTCTTTCATCACTAATCTATTATTTTTGATTTTTAGATATTTTTTCTGTTAATTGTGCTAACTATATCCACTGTGCATCAATGTCTGCATTCTTCAAATATATTACCAGCTCTGTTTATTACATACTACGTCTTGTTCCAGATATTAGCATATGAATTTTTAATATATTTTATGACATACCTGTGTCTACAATTTAGCTTATGTACAGTAAATGTTTCAATGCCGCTACTAAAGTAATATTAAGAGAAATGTCAAATGAAAAATGCTAAGTATTTATGAATACAAATTGCAAACAGTAATTTATATGCTACTGTCAATATACAAACATACATAGGCAATATTATGGACACTGCAAGGAGGAAAAGTTGGTAACACAAAAGAATTTCTGATGTCTTCCAAAATAATCTTTGTGCATAAATTCCACTGTCCAGAAATAATACAGATATTTATCAGTTATAATTTCATTTTTCTTTTATTGCAGAACTAGTGCATTTATTTCCAATCCTAAAGTGATCGAATTGTAACAAACGACAATGGATTTGTTCTCTTTCATTATGAAGACATTTTGCAGTAATAAACTTGAAATTGAAGACATTGCCCAAACAAATTGCTTTTTATGACAAAATTTTGCAATTCCTAGGATACATTAATTGGTGTTTCAGAAGTAAGGAACAGGAAGCAACATTAGCAAGAATCATGTTTATCTAGTACACAGGTGTATGCGGACTCACTAATCAATGGAAGGTCATTAAAGTCGGCAGTATAAAAGGCATCAAGATAAAGTCGGAATCAATGAGGAAAAGCTGTGCCTGGAGGATTTCATTGCCTCTTCTCAAATCTGAAAACCCATAGAATTGATTTGGGTATTCTCAAACTGTAATTGCAACAAAATCAGAGGAGTCCTGGAGAAGCAGCGTAAATGGCTCTGCGCATCATGTTTGCAGATTTTGCACTACAATTGAAGACCAGGAGAACAGCTACATTCTAGGTGGTAAGGAAGTAAATGAAGGTTAAAAAGAAAGAAAAATAGGAAGGGATGCAAAAAAAACAGAAGAGGCTGAAACATAAATGTATGAAAGTAAACTACCTACAAAAAAAGAGATAAGGAAAAGAAGCAACAAAAAAAAAGTTTAAGAAATGTTTGGGCACTTTTGAGAAATGCCCAATTAGCAGATTTTAGTTGATTTTGATGCTTTAATCCTTCTGGCTTATATACTAAACTTTTTTTTATCAGAGGTCATAACAGAAGTGCAAATGTAGGGGTTCAAATGTGTGAATCATAAACATCAAATCTAATTGAGCATTCCATTCTCAAATCTCTGAAGTGTATATATAGCAGTGCTAGGTTCTACTACTTATTTCATAGGATGCTGAAAAGTGGCAATGTTTACAATTTTTTGATTGATGGTGTCAACGGTTTCTCTTCATTGTCAAAAACAGCCATTACTTACGTGTGTGTAGAGTCATCTGTTAAGTACTCTGATGTGGCTTCACGGCCACATTGCAGACCAGCATTGCTTTCAACAGTACAGGTAACAATGTATTGTTTGATTTTGTTAGTGTAGTGTTTCCAAGGCACACTGAATAGCAAATAAGAATTTCTTTTGCACAAAATAGTGGGTCTGTGATTAGGTAAATATATTACAGGAAACAGGATCAAATGCATAATTGGCTGACATTTTACATTACAAAGGTACATCATTGGCTGCAAAGGATATTAGACATGGGTGGGCAGAGATGTTGATTATATGTCCCTTTTTTTCATCTCTTGACTGACTGCAAACGATATAATTTTAAGAAAGAGAATTCTTATCCGCTTGAGAGCTATGACTTTAAAGAACTAACGAAAAACAAGCTTTCTTTGATGTTTAACTCAAAAAAAGAAGGGTAAGCATTTAATTTTCACAATACCTGAAATGTAAGCTAACCTCCCATCCCAACTCACTCTCCTAAGAAAAGATGCTAGAAATGAAAAGTGCTGTTAGATTGCTAACAGAGCGAAAAGAAAGAGGTCACTTGCTTATAAAGTCCTTAAAATGATAGTTGAAACATTGCAGAACTGAAATATTCTCACTTGGTTCTGTGAAAGCTAATGGAGGTTGAAATTTTAGGCTGTTTCAGATAAAGTCGGGGCTGAGTTCTTTCTGTGAAGGCACATAATTTTACAGGTAAAAACAAATTCAACCTTTCTTCTCTGCCTGAGGTTACTCATGTGACAGTGCCTCCCTTGTGCTGAGCAAAATGTGACTTTTCTCGAGCATTCATATCCCAGACTGATGTCAGGGCTGCCCTTGTGGAATATTAAAACATTTTCTCTCTCTTCAACCAGTTTCAGTCATGTTATGACAGTATCACTATATCTTTGACAACTCAATGGATAAAACTAATGTAGCTGACATGCAGTGGAATAATGTTTACTATCCCATCAACATTCCAGTTATATCATCCTGATTACTCAACTGTTTTATTTATTGATATGTGGGATATGGGAAATGATGGTTAGTCAAATGTTTATTGCCAGTCACTGACTGTCCTGGGAAGGTAGTGATGAATCTCCTTCTTAACCCACTGTATCTATTGGGTCTTGGTATACCCACAGTGTTTTTAGGGCTTTCCAGGATTTTGGCTCACAGGCAATACAGGAACAGCAATATAGTTCAAAATAAAAATAATGTGAATGTGAGTCTTGGAAGAAGACTTGCAGGTGGTGGTGTTGTCATACATCTGTTGCCCTCATCTATTTCTGTGATAGAGGTTATAGGTTATAAAGGTGCTGTACAAGGAGCCTTGAATGTGCTGCAGTGTATCTTGTAGACAGATTACACCGCTACTACTATGCAACTGTTGTGGAAAGACTGAATGGATTGTTAGTCAAAGAAGATTGTTTTTCCAAGATAGTATTATGCTTACTGAGTGTTGTTGGAGCTGCACTTATCTAACCATGTAAAGAGCATTAAATCACATTTATGTCTTGTAGATGGTGTCAACAGAATTAGAACAGACAGGATGTAAGTTACATACCACAGATTTGCTAAGCTCTGATGTGCTTTTGTAGCCACAGTATTTAAATAGCGGGCTCAATTCAGTTTCTAGTCAATTGCAACCCCGAAACTTTGAGAGTGGAGTATTTAGTGACGGTAATACCATTGATTGTCAAGAGGAGCTGATTAGCGTCTTTCTTTTTGGAATATAATCTTGTGGAGCAGTCAAGCTTGGAAATCATCATAATTTTTAAGCTATTCCATTGAAATAATGAGCAGTCGTCAACAGTACGATGAAAGGCATTCAAATCTTCAGTAACTTCCCAGAGATATGGTTTGCCTGTCTCTCAATTTAGGAAGGACAAAAGAAGCAACCTGACTTCTCTGGAGTCCACTTTGTAAATGTGCAGTGTCCATTATCTATATTTCCACGTAAAAATAGTGTCCCTCTCCCAAAAAAACTTTATGGGCATGTGATATGACTGTAAATATAATCAAGGCACGAAAACTGCAGAGCTAATATATGTTCACTATTTATCAATCAAGTACCCTCAGGATACCATGGTCTAGAAAAGTGTTTGACATGGTATTGAAAGCTTGAATAGAGCAGTGAAGTCCCCATGGCCTTTCCCATTAGGGGCAGCTCAACTGTTGTTGAAAGCTCTTAATCAGATCCCCTATTAAAGTGAGGGCTTAGTTGCTGTATTTGTCGGGTAACCATCCTGGATATATTTTAAATTAACCCAACCTGAGTGTGAATGATTTCAGACATTGTTGTGCAACAGGATTGTGTACACTGAAACTATTCCATTTCATGCCAATTTAACACATGGCAAGCACGAGAAAGAGTAATTGATAATCAATTAACCCATGCCACATGAATAGAACAAAAGGTTCAGTTTTGGACCAAAAAATGGTCGATGTACAATGGAGATTCCAAGTTTTCAAGGAGGCTTTAATAAACAATTTTGCAGAGCATTTCCATATGACAATGAATGTGTGGTAGAATCAAATATAGCATAGATACTTTTTGAACTGCAATGAAACAGGCTTATTAGGCTGAATGAAGTTTACTTAGCCCTTGACCTTTTTTTTTGCTTTCTTTGTCTGTTCCTGTTACAAAATGCAGAAAAGGCAATTGAATAAGAATGAATCCAGTAACTTAAGGAAGTGCTGCAGGAATGACATCTTATAAATATGGTGTCATTTTGGAATTCTTCATGATATTTCAGCGCCATTTAGAGGGAACAAATGTTAGAAATACCCTTTCCAACTTGATTAAAAATATTGAGTTAAAAATTCAGAGGTGGCTTTACCTTAAAACAAACTCACCTATTGGAATTCAGAAGGTAAAGTAGAGACTCCCTATGACACTGAAACTGAAGGATCAGGTTTGTATTCTGAAAGGAAGGCACCTATTTTCGCATCAAGATACCTTATTCAATTTATTGCCTTCATGATGCATCCATTAACTCATCCTGCATTTTGTCTTGTAAATGGCATCAAAGAAAACCTCTGACAGTGTTAAATGGCTGTACTCCAGAAGTTTTATGTTGAATTCAGCCTCAATTAATGCATCAGAACAGTGCAACATCAATTTTGTTGAGAAATGTTGTATCGAATACCTTCAAGGAACCATTGAAGGTAATTCATTACCCCCAGTCTTTTTCTCAAGACACATTGTAATTGGGTGGCACTCATTAAGCCAAAATGCATTCAAGAAAGGACATGAAAGAAAAACATAATACGTTATGTGCAGACTCCATTTGGTAACTTCATTGTAAGTTGCAGTTTTAGTTCACTAAGCATGGACATTTGACTTAATTTGTAACATTGGCTCAATCTCCATCTAACATGGTCAATTGAAATTGCAGACATTACAGTTAAATGAGTGTTGCCTCAATAATGTTTGAAATATACAAACTGAATTATATCTCAAAGGAATGATTTGTTTAGAAATTTGTAGTCCTGTGTCCTCATAAATTAATGATGTTAATTTGTCTTGAATAATTACAAACAGTAAGGCATATCAAGTAAGACAGAGACTTCCTCCAGAGCAAAGTGACAGCAAATCAAGACAAATATCAACCATTGATTGTATTATGCATTGTCGGTGCTCTTGGTATTAATTTTAAAAAGTAGCATATTTCTTTGAAGTAAAATACATAATATAATACATTGATTCACATTCAAGACAAAAATGGACTCACTAATGCTTCCAGATCAATTCTATATCATCAGAATTTAAAAAATAAAAATAACAGTGCTGTCTAGTACTGGCAATATAATAGTTTGCTCATCTTCAAGCAAAGATGCAAAGAATACATTCCTCTCAGCTTTGTTCTTTCAAATTCTTCTGTAGTACTGACTCAGAAGTGATAGCCTTTGCCCTTATATATAGTAACAAAGCACTGGGGATGCTGGGAATCTGAAACAGACAAAGGGAATGCTGGAGAAACTCAGCAGGTCTGGCAGCATCTGTAGAAGGAGAAGCATAATTAATGTTTCAACTTCAGTACTATTCTTCTTCTTAAGAGTTGCAAGTCAGAAAAGTTCAGAAAAAGAGTCATATTGCACTCAAAGCACTACCTCTGTTTTTCTCTCAATAAATGCTGCCAGACCTGTTGATTTTCTCCAGCATTCTCTCTGTTTCTTTCTTGAGACCTTTTAGAGCTGTCCTCAGGTATGTAATAAGGAGGGCTGAGCCCATTCATTCTGAAAAGTGTTCATACTTGGTGAATCTAAACTTCTAGATTGGTAATGAAACTTTACATGCTATAGAGGTCCAAGATTCGAGTCGCGCATTTGAAAATGGCTATAAAACATGATTTGGATAAACCACTATCGCTTTGATGATAAAACAAGTGGAAAAGGAGGAAGGATCATGGCTCAACCTCTGTTGAAACTTGAAATGGCTATCCATCAGCTCCAAGATTCCAGGATGTTGTGTCATTTCTCAGATATTCCCAGCTGTTTTGTAAACTGGAATTCCTTCTATTTGGCACTCAAAAGAGAATTGGTGGCCAAAACCAGTAACTCCTTACATCAGTAGGCTGGTGACAGCTGATTTGTAACTAGAAGTGTATATGTTGAATAAGGTCAGGCATGCTGGCCTTCACAAGCTTAGCTCAGGAAAGTAGCCTGATTTCCAGTCGGAAGCAGTTTTTTTTTAAAAAAAAATAAACACAAGAATGATCCCGATAAGCTAGCGGTCCAAAGTAAACTTGGATAGAGTCCTGGAATGGACTACTTAAATTTTCTCCCTGTTACCCCTTTCCTAATGTGAAGTAACAATAGGAACAGGCTAAATTCCATGAGCATTTAAGACAAATGAGCTCCAGAGATTTACTAAACTTGGCATTAGTGCTACTCTGCACTAATTAAATTTCTTTGGCAAATTCCAACAGGATCAGCACCAGAGTGTCTTGGATTGTAAATAATGAATTTGGGTCATGAGTGGATTTAACATTGAAATGTTCAGCTGTTTCTGCATCAAAATTAAGTGGATAAATACTAGAGCAGCTTTTGTAATAGGAGCAGATTAATGCATAGCCAAAATGAATATCACTAGTGTTCCACCCTCCAAACCAACGCCACCCCACCCCCAACACCCTCCCACACCACCCCCACCCCCAACCTGTTCCACTATCCTAACTTCATCTGATTATCTTCAGGAAACCAGATTAGTCAGCCAGAATCAGGAGAGATCCAGTCCATCAAAGCACTACCGATCTAATGGAATGTGATGGCTGACGTATACTTCTGGAGATCTTTTTCAGGCACTCTGTCTCAGGAGGCAGTCCTTTAGCAATGCCATTTTTCAAAGGAATTGTGTGATGCTGAAGCCAAATCTACAATCAAAATTTCAATGTAGGCAGTCTTCACTGTGACAGAGAAAGTGAATACATATTTCAACATTAATGCCACAGGTTCATTTCAAGAAAGTGACAATGGTTGTTAGATTGTCCAATCCTCTCTTAGTTAAATTACCAATGTTCTGTTTGCCGATGTAGCCCAATGCATACAATTTCACATGGTCACACAAAGTTGACTGAGGGTGTTACCTGGGCTATTGACAGTATTCTTATCATATTGTATTCCCCATATGTATATACTACAAACAGGCTTCTACTTCCTAACTGAGCACCTCATTTGATGTCATGGCTTTTTACAAATGTTGGTTTCTGTTATGATGCTTTGTATTTTGCTAGTCGTGTGTTTGAACTCCAGGACAACAGCACAGAGTTACTGCTGGGGAAACAAATGTACACTAATAAGTCATGGCAATTCCCTACAGGACCAAAAATTCTACAAGAGAGTGTTACATGAAGACATAGGTGTGATGTAAGAAAAACAGAGACAGAGATGCTTAAAGGAAGGTTCTGCCACATGGATATGCTTAGGAATGTGAACAGTCTACTGAATTATAATAGTATACTGTATGTTTCACAAAAATATAATCAGGAAAGGACTGAATGGTAGATGTCATTCTGAGACACTCATGCCAGCTCATCTGAAGACACTGTCAATAGTATTCTGATTAAAAATTATCAGTGTGAAAATGCACCTCAAGTATTAAGAATTAAATATATAATTCTACAGCAATAGGAGAATCAACAAAGTTTCCTTTAATCCCTTTACATGCCCTTTATACATTACAGTCTGGTTCATACCAAGCTTTCATGGTAATTACCAAGAATGGAAACTCTTTTCTTTGTTGTGTCTACATTAAAATTGACTGACTTGTCAGGGTATCAGATGATGGACGTCTTCTCAGTTGGTGTCACGGTGAAGCAGTCTGGGAAGAATGTATTTGCAGCCAACATCAAAGTGAAGCAGTCTGGGAAGAGTGTCATCACAGTTGGCGTCATGGTGAAGCAATGTGGGAAAAGTGACTTCACAGTCGAGGTATGATGAAGCATGCTGGGAAGAATGTCCACGCAGACGACATCATGGTGAAGCAATCTGAGAAGAGCATTAGTAAGGAGTGAAATTAAATTGATAGCAAGAAATGATATAAGATTAGAAGGCAGGGAATTTGTGTGTATAAAATTCAGGAACCACAAAGGAAAAAAGACTCTGAATGGAGTTACGTACAGGCCTCCTATATGTAATCAGGATGTGAGGCAGAAAATATATCAGAAGATAGAAAAGGCAGCTAAAAAAGGCACTATTAAAATAATCACATGTTATTTTAATGCGTAAGTGGACTGGGAAAATCTGATTTGTAGAAGATCCCAAGGAAGGGAATTTGTGGCATGTTTTTGAGATTTTTTTTGGAGCAGCTTGTTGTAGATCCCAGTACGGAACAGACAATTCTGGGTTTGGTGATATGCAATGAGGCAGACTTGATGAGGGAGTTTAAGGTGAAGCAACTTCTAGGAGGCAATGACCGCAATATGACAGAATTCACCCTACAGTTGAGAGGAAGAAGCTGGAATCAGACATAATGGCATTAAATTTGAGTAAAGGTAACTGCAAAGACATGAGGAAGGTGATGGCCAGAATTGTTTGGAAGGGAAGCCTAGCAGGGAAGACAGTAGAGCAGCAATAGCAGGAGTTTCTGGGGGTATTTTGGGAGGCACAGCAGAAATTCATTCCAAGGAAAATGAAACACTCTAATAGGAGAACGAAGCAAGCATGGCTGACAAGGGAAATCAGGGACAGCACAATAATAAAAGCAAAAGCATACAATGTGGTGAAGATGATTGGGAAGCCTTTAAAAACCAGCAACTAAAAAAACAATAAAGTGGCTGAAGTTGTAATAAGAGGGCAAGCTAGCTGGTAATATTAAAAAAATTGCAAAAGTTTCTATTTTAAATAGATAGGAGGTAAGAGTGGACATTGGACCACTAGACAATAAGGCTGGAAAAGTAGTAATGGGGAACTAAAAAAAAAAGTGGAAGAACTGAATGGGTACTTTGCATCAGTTTTCACAGTGAAGCCAGCTGTAGTATACTAGAACTTCAAGAGAGTCAGGGGGCAGACATGAGTATTGTGGTTGTCACTAAACAGAAGATTCTGGGGAAGCTGAAAGTTCTGAAAGTGGATTAATCACCCTGACTGGACGGACTACATCCCAGATTCTAAAGGAGCCAGTTGAGGAGATTGTGGAGGCATTAATAGTGATCTTTCAGGAATTATTTGAGTCAGGGAGGGCCTCAGAGGACTGGAAAATGGCTAATGTAACACCCATATTTAAGAAAGGAGGGAGGCAGAAGCCAGGAATTTATAGGCTAGTTAGCCTAACCTTGGACATTGGTAAGATTTTAGAGTCCATTATTAAGAGTAAGGTTACAGAGTAACTGGAAGTGCAGGGTAAAATAGGACTCTGTCAATCCTGATAAATCTGTTCTTTGAGGAGCTAATGAGCCAGTTAGACAAAGGGCAGACAGTGGACTAATCTATTTGGATTTCCAGAAGGCTTTTGACAAGATGTCACACGGATGAGATGACCCATGGTGATAGGAGCAAGGTACTGGCATGGATAGAGGATTGGTTGACTGGTTGAAAGCAAAGAGTTGGAATAAAGGGGTCCTTTTCAGGATGGCGGCCCATGAGTAGTGGAGTTTGCACGTGCCTGTGTTGGGATCACAACTATTCGGATTGAACACAAATGATCTGGTCAAAGGAGCTGAAGGCATTTATGCTAAGTTTACAGATGGCACAAAGAAAGATGCAGAGACAGGTAATGTTAAGGAAGTGGGGAGACTGCAGAAGGACTTGGACAGTCTAGGAGAGCGGGCAATAAAAAGTAGCAGATGGAATACAATATGGAAAAGTTTAAGACTATGCATTTTGGTAGAAAGGTAGAGGTGCGGACTATTTTCTAAATGAGAAAGGGTTTCAGAAATCTGAAGTACAAAGGGATTTGTGAGTCCTAGTTCAGGATTCTCTTAAGGTTAACATGCATGTTCAATTGACTGTTAGGAAGGCAAATGCATTGTTAACATTCAGTTCAGCGCAGGGATATAATAATGAGGCTGTATAAGGCTCTGGTCAGATCATCAGGAATATTGTTAGCAGTTTGGGTCCTGTACCCAAGGAAGGATGTGTTGGCCTTGGAGGGCGTCCAGAGGAGGTTCGCAAGGTTGATCGTGGGAATGAGGGGCTTTTCATATGAGGATCTGATGAGGTGTCTGTGTCTGTACCCAGTCTTATTTGGAAGGATGAGGGGGGATCTCATTGAAACTTACAGAATACTAAGAGACCTGTATAGGGTGAATGTGAAGAATATATTTCCACGAGTAGAAGGGACTAGGACCCAAGGGCATAGCCTCATAATGAGGTGTTGATCTTTTGGAATTGAGATAAGGAGGAATTTCTTCAGCCAGACAGTGGTGAATCTGTGGAACACATTGCCTCAGTAGGCTGTGGAGGCGAAGTCATTAAGTGTCTTTTAGACAGAGATAAATGAGTTCTTGATTGATAAGGGGATCAAAGGTTATGGGGAGAAGACAGAAAAATGAGGTTGAGAAACATATCAGCCATGATTGAATGGCAGAGCAGACTCGATGGTACAATTGTCCTAATTCTATCCCTGTATCTTATGGTCTAATGGGTGGGTGGGGTAGTTCCTTTGATACATGTATTGCATCTCTGTTTGAAGCAAATGGGATGTGTAGATTAGGTGGGTTATATGGGGATGGGTCTGGGTGAGATGCTCTTAGGGTCGGTATGGACGTGTTGGGCCGAAGGGCCTGTTTCCACACTGTAGGGATTCTATGATATGATCTATGATCAAATGGCAGCTATAAGATGTTGATGCGTAGCATATTTGACTTCCACTCCCAACTCACCATCAACTGTACATTTTGAGGAAGATACAGGAGAACCTAATGATGACACAGCTAATGCTGTAAACCTGCTCCCCGATAAGGAAGAGGAAACCTGGTCAACTGAAAGATAGCTTCAGTGGACACATCTTCATAGTTTAGTAAAACTCTTATTAAAATCTCAGTCCATCAAATACCAGCCTTCTCTCTCCAAATGCTCCTTTATCTATTAAAATCCCAACTCCACACAGTTTGTCCATCATAGCCTAATCCTGAGTTTTTAACATCAGCACACACAACCATTCCTTATAACAAAACCTCTAGTGATTTTTTTTTGGCCAGATACTGATACAGTTATCATTTGATGTTGCCACAATGCAAATCCTGTTTGAACATGCACTCTTTTTCATGCCTTCAGCTGAAAGATGGAGTACAATTTGGGAAATGTGAAGTTATTGACTTTGATCTAAGAATAGAAAAGCAGAATCATCTCTAAAAGGCATAAAAGTTGTAAATGTTGACATACAGAGAGACTTGGGTGTGCTCATACAAGGAACGCAAAAGTTAACATGGAAGTACAGCAATCGGTTTGGAAGGTAAATAGTATGTTATGTTCATTGATAATGAATTGGAGAACAGGAATAAAGATGGCATGCTACATTGTACAGGATTTTGATGAGATGGTAGCTGGAATACAGAATCCAATTTTGGTCACCATATTAATGAATTATACAGTTGCAATCAAGGTTGTACAATAATGGTTCATGATATGAATCCCTGGGGTGAGAGGCTTTTCCTCCGACGAAAGACCAAAGAAACTTTTTCAGCAGCTAATTCTTGCCAGATATTTACGTTGTTGTTTGGTAAACAACTGTGCAGAAAAAAAAATTTCACGCAGATTTCTTCTTCTTGCCCACAGGGAATTTGGCAGAAGATTTGCAGAAAAAGCAAGGCATCAGGTATTGCTATCCTTGTTGGTAAGTTGGCTGCAGTTGTTCATGGTGCAAGTGGCAGATCTCCAACTCACTCACCTGTAGCTCACTGAAGCATTTGCCTGAGATAGTTAGCTGATAACTGTGCCAAGCTCTGTAGATTAGTGCAGGGGCCTACTAACCTCCCTGGCATGCCTTCTTTCACCCTATATTTCTCTCAAAACAATTCAAGAACAAATTTATCCAAATTTCTTTTGCACGATACTATTGATAACTATGTAGGAATAAGGACAAACAAAAAAGATGTGGTTAATATTTTTCAGAAAAGCTTTTTGACAGTGTCTGCACCAGGAATCCCTCTTATAACCATTATACACAAGGAGAAAATGCAAATAATGCTAAGCAGTTACAGCTTATCAACAGTGGATGCAGGAGAATGTCCTAAGACTGATATGAAACTGATGGAAGGTGCAGTCAGGGAGTGAGGTTTCATTAAGTAAAAAGTTGTTATCACCCAACAGCTAAGTTTCCAATATAGCATGTTCTTGATAAAATTATCTGCAGTAAACCTATGGTTGCTAGGACACTGTTAAAGACAGAACAGGCATCTGGAAGGAGGTGTGGAGATGTGTAGTGAAAGCCAATCTGTTGGCAATCTACACAGCCGGCACTGGGAGTGGTGAATGAAACTTAGATTTAGATTTAGGTCTTATTGTCACGTGTACTCATGTATGGGGTGTAAGAGTACAGTAGAGTGAAAAGTATACAATATCATCACATGCGACGATTTTATTTACCGGAGAAGAAAAATAAAGGTACAAGTTAAAATGTTCAGCACTACAATCTTCTTAGTATAAAAGTGGAAAAATAAAGAAGTGAAGTTAAGAAATCAAGCATTACAGTCCTTTCTTAAGTCATGGGCCTGCAGATGGTCCAAGCTGGGCTTTCCCCAACAGAACTCACTCTCCCCTGTGTTGGGCATGCTTTCCCATCCTGGGTTATGTTCGCCAGCTGCCTTGACCGCTGCTGATCTCCACTGGGCTCACCAGGCTTCACTACCACTTGCAAGGCTTTGGCCCTGACTGCCACTTAGCCTCCGGCCACCCCTGACATCATCCTTCACCTCTGATTACTGCTGCCCCTTCATCGCTGACTGCTACTGCCGCCCTCCAGGCTCATGTTAGACCTTAACTGTTGCCACTCTCCATTGCCGCATTAGCCTCCTTGCTGCAGAGTCCCGCTGTGGTTCCGCTTCAGACATCGATAAAGCCATGATGCCACCAAATGCGACCAGCGTCTGTTATCATCGCCTCCACAAAACGTCACACGCAAAAAAGACATAAACGCATCAGCTCACTAAAAACAGCTAGTAGCGTAATCTCTCAGTAGGCAGGACTGCCAAACGAACCCTACAATATCCGTCATGTCAAGTAATGAGTTTACCTCAGGAGATTTTAATGTTCACTTGGACTGGGAGAAGCAAATCAGCTAAAGTTAAAAACTTTATGAATTTCTAAAATGTATTCAAGGCAGATTTGCAGAATGAAATGTTTTAAAAGTGCCAAGAGACCATTAGGATTAGTGATGTGTAACAAACCAGAATTAGTTCACAATCTGCCAGCAAGAATGCATCTTGCAAATAAATGATCACCATGGGATTAAATGTGAAATTACATTTGGAGGGTCACAAACCTTAGTGTGAAATTTACATTAAGACAAATTTGACCAGAGGAAACAAAAAAAATTAACTAGTGTAAACCAGACTGAACTGTAATAATTGTAGAAAGAAAGAAAGAAGAAACAAAATGCAGTAGGATATTAAACAGACCAGGGTTTTCAGATGGCCAATCATTTCCACAGTGTAAGTGGGAGTTGTGCATCAAAACTCTGCTGAACCCCTATGTAGCAGATTCTGACGGAATTGCCTAGGAAATTAAAGATTCTTATGGATAGTTCCCCTACACCTGAAACCCTCCAAATTATTCATTGAACTCAGAGAATCCAAGGAGAATCCACGACAATTAGGGTAATTGTTGCAAAAACAAAAGTTGTTGAAAAAGCTTAGCAGGTCTGGTAGCATCTGTGAAGAAAAATCAGAGCTAACATTTCAGGTCCAGCGACCCTTCCTCAGAACTGATGGTAGCTAGGAAAATGTTAGTTTATATGTAGAAGATAAGGTGGGGTGAGGAGGTAAGGAGTAAATGATAGGTGGGGATAGAGCCCAAAGAGAGAGAAGAGCAGTTTGACAAAGGGGTTGATAACAAGCTGGCTAGGAGGGTGAATAGTTGTTTCATGGGGACTGTAGGGACTAACAATAGGTAGTGTGTAATGGCAGACTGTGATAACAAGGCCCGATGTGTGGGGTAGGCGGCTGGGACATGGGAGGTATTAGGCCCTAAAATTATTGAAGTCGATTTTGAGTCCGGAGGGCTGCAGGTTCCCCAAGCAGAAAATGAGATGTTGTTCTTCCAGCTTGCACTGAGCTTTGCTGTAACACTGCAGCCAGCCTGAGACGAGATATTGGCCAGGGAACAGGGTGGTGTGTTAAAGTGGCAGGCAACAGGTACCTCAGGGTTTTTTTGTGGTCAGAGCATAGATGTTGTATGAAGCAGTCACCCAGCCTGTGCCTCGTTTCGTCAATGTAGAGGAGACCATATTGTGAGCAGCGAATGCAGTAGACTAGATTCTGTGAAGTGCAGGTAAAGTGCTGCTTCACCTGGGAAGTATGTTTGGGCCCTTGAATACTGGGGAGGGAGGAGGTTAATGGGCAGATGTTATACCTTCGGCGGTTGCAGGGGAAGGTGACATGGTGCAGTGGGAGTGTATTGGGAGTGAAGGAAGAGTGGACCACGGTGTACAGTCCCTGTGAAAGACAGACAAGGCGGGGGGGGGGGGGGGGGGGGGGGGAGGTTCGGGGGGGGGGGGGGGGGGGGGGGGGGGGGGGAATATGTGCCTGGTGGTGGCATCTCACTGGAGGTGACGGAAATGGCATTGGATGATCTTCTGGATGTGGATGCTGGTGGGATGGTAGGTAATATGCACCTTGGAAAGATTAGACAGTTGAACATCTAGTCTAATTCCTGGTTAACAATTAAACTGAACCATCATCCTACTACAAATAACCCCAGCTAAATACCCTTACACCTCTTAGACCTTTACTTGGAAATCCACTTCCTACCTAACCATCCGACACAACCTCCTCCTCCCTTCCACTGTGCCCCAGACACTTCCTGTCTCCCGTCCCCTGACTGAGCACTACCCCTCTGCTCAGGATCTAACAACCTCTTTCCATGAACCACCTGGGGACAAACCACCTCCCCATGCCACTGGACCTGATACCCCACCCCTTAATGGGCATGATATGATCTTCCCCTTACCCACTGGACTTTATTCCCCCTGAAAACCCTCACCTATCCCATTGCACCCTATCCTCCTGGCACCCTAATTACCTGGTATTCTATTTAGCAAGCACCCTCCCTACTTGACATCTTACCTACTTGGCACCGTGTGTACCTAAAACCCTAGTTGCCTTGCACCCTGGCACTATTCCCACCTGGCACTCTTCTCATCTGACTGCCTAAGCTGACATTTAACCTACATGATTACCATTTAACAGGCTCTGTCATGTGGCTATGCGTGTTGCTGGACAGAGAATATGCCAACAAATGCCTAAAAAAAGGATTGTTATTTTAATTACCCTGATGATCCTGCTCTATAAGGGACCTGTTGGAGTTAACGTATACTCCATACCTTTACAATGGCTGTGATCAGAATCTCCCGGCAGAATTTTTGAATTCTTTCTTAACAATAAAAGAAACATCGTCGTGCCAAATAACAACTGTGATTGCTGCTCCTTATAAGTTTTGGCCCATTAATGTATGCAAAGAGAACATTAGTTGGAGAGTCTAAAACTGGGAGCACAATTTAAAAATAAGGGAGATGCTACTTAAGTCTGAGAGAGAAGTTTTTTTTAAACTCAGATGGTTGTGCACTTTCGGAATTCTCTATTACAGAAGGCTGTGGAATCTTGGTCTTTGAGTGGATTTAAAACAGTGATTTCTGATTACCATTGGTGTGCTGGATTTTGGAGGGTTGGTAAAGGCATTAAAGTGTCCCATCAGCCATGATTGTATTGAATCACGGGACAGATTCAATGGGCTGAGTGGCTCACTGTTTTTCCTACGTGTAGTGATTGGAACAAAGTTGGGCAAGTGGATTTCATTGACTGAATTCCCTGATTGGGGCTGTTAATCTAGGCCAATCAGGGAGCCCTGTCTGACAGATGTAAACAAGAACTTCACAGATTATCTAGGGCCTGGATCTGAGCTTGCTGGTCATTGTTCGTGTGCTGTGCATGTTTAAATGAAGGGTGAATTGGTGACAGGATACCAGTCTCTGGGGAGTTATTTCACTATGAAAGGTTAGAATAGAAGAATGTTGCCCAAGGCAAGTGGCAGAATTTAATGCAACCTGCCAAAGCTGGAGTCATAGTGGAAGGGACCATTGTGATAATTGAGATTCTCAGCATCCGGCAGTCAGGATCCAAGTGGGAATAACTGCTGTACATGCTGTCAGAACCCACAATATTATAAAAACACTGAATGACCAAATCAAATAACTGGCAGAAATGCGGCATGGTAATGAACCAACAAAAATGTAGCACACAGCCAGTTGGTAAGATTATGAAACAGTTCAGAAAACTGCAAATTGAGGGGCATATATCAGCAATTTAATCCCTGGAGTAGTTGTTAACGAAAGGACTAAAATCAGACCCAACAAGTTTGAAGACATGAGGTTTCTGCAGGCCCCAGAAACAAAATGATCAGACAGTCAGAAGCAATAAGAGGGCCTGCTGCTACCATGTAATTAGGGGCAGAGTTTAGCAAATGAATTCATTAGGATTAATGATTATTTTGTGGTTCAGGCCAATTATTAGTTGGGAGGTCGGATAAATATAGGAATTGCATGTTCAAATTTTGGTAAGGGTTACATGTTGTGTTCTCCAGATGTCTGCAATGAAACATCAGCTTTTTATCACATATATTGATTTGTTTGAAGAAACAGAGTTGTTTATTCACGTTTACACTTGATCAAGTTAAGCAAATGAGAGCAAAAAGAAAGGAACTAAAGAATATATTTGTATTTGCATGGGCTTTTCACAAACATCCATTGCTCAGTGTGCTTTACAGCTAAGGAATATCGTTGTGATGAGCAATCATTGTTCAATGGTAAAAAAAGCAATATTCATTCATCAATTCCCACAAATAGTAATTTGATAATAAATAGATTTTTTGTTACATTGTTTGAAAGAGAAATATTAAACCATTCATTGGGAATAACTCCCTTCTCTTCCTCAAAGTTGTGGCACGGAATCTTTTGCATTTCTCTGAGCAAGCAGCTGGGACCTTTATTTAATATCCCACCCAGAATAAAAGACCTCTAATTGTGTAATACTCTCGCAGTATTGCTCTGGAGTATCAGTCAGCCCTATGATTCAGAGGTAAATGTGCTGTCAACTGAGTGGGAGCTGACACTCAAAGTGTAACAAAGGGGCAGATTAAATGAGTAGTCAAAACTATGGTACATGGAGTTCAAACTGGGGATATGTGAGACCATCCACTTGAACAAATTGCAATACATTCTCAGTAATTATGGTCCAGGAGACATGAAGAAGTAAAGAGCTTTGGGTATCCAGGTATGCAATTGAATTAAACTGATGTAGAGGTACAGGAAATAATTGAAAAGGTAAATGGGATGTTAGCCTTGATCTCCACAGGGTTGTAATTCAAATGAGCAGAACTGATGACATCAATTGTGCAAAGCTATTAGTCAGGCCTCATCTGAAATGCTGCATTGAGTTTTGGGGACAGATTTGTAAGAATGATCTCAGGATTTAAGAGGACAAGTTGTGTAAGTATGGCTTACCTTTTGAGTTTAAAAGGCTGAATGGTGAACCAGGTTTTGAAATTGTAAAGGCATATGACATGGTATGAGAAATTATTTCCTGTAGTGTGGGATTTGGAGCAAGAGGGCAAAATCTTAAAATTACAGCCATGCAGCAGTGAAATCTGTCAGTATTTTCCATAGAAAAAGTTTTGGAAATTTGAAACTCTGTCTCAAGTTTGAAAATATCAAGTCAACTGAAACTTTAAAGACAAAAATCAATAGATTTTTATTAGATATGAGTACCAAGGGATATCGAACAAAAGTGAGTTAATAGAATCGAAGCTCTGATCATCCTTGATATAGCTGAATGTTGAAACAAGCTTGAGACACAAACTAACTAAATCCTTTTCCTATATTTTTGAAAGTAGGATTTTTTTTGCATTGGTTTGGAGGGGGGATGTTTTAACCTGCCAGAATGGGTGGGTACTTGGGCAACACAGCAATTTAGAAGTCAAAAAAAAATCACCAGAGTGTGGGAAGACAGTAGTGCCAGCTGACTACTGCTTTTAATTTGAGGATGACAGGCACTGCAGGAAACCCCATATATCAGGTGGGTCCAATTAAAATGTTTAAAGGCAATTAAGTAGAGTGTTGTGCCTGGATATAGTCTTCAAAAATCAGTGCACAGATTTCCTGGGCTCTGTGGAATTCACTAAAAGAATATAAGACAAATATTGGGACATCTGCTTCTTTGCCCAAGTCAAAGGCTTTTTCTCAAACAACTGGTTCTGAGAGTGGGCTTTCACTGCTTCAGAGGTGGTTTCCAATAACTTGGAAGTAATTTCTTCTGTTTTGTAATTTATTTTATTGTTGCTTTTGAATCACCATTGATAGCTGTCAGCATTCTCAGCAGCATTAAAAGCACTTATATCTTATAAAGTTGTAACTACCTACGAAAATTAACAGCAGCAGGGGTCCACTCAGATCACTGTCACACGTAGGACAGAGAGGATGAACACAAAGCTCCAACTCTCAGCAATCAATAACATCAGTGCAGAGTGTTCATGCAGAGGGTGGGTTTTCTGGATATTGCTAAGTGCAAATGCCTCAGGAGGCTCGATCATTCCATGATTACAAAGTTTTGCAGCTTTCTGAAAAAAGTCCTGCTGGGCAAACATTGCCAATGGTGATCATTGGCACAATAGATGTGAATTTTTTTGCCTCTGATTCCAACCAGGGATCTTCTTTTGACCTACAGAATTACAATCTGCTGTCCACAATTGGTGTCTCTCTTAGCTTTGCCTGAACACTTGCTACTGATGACTCCAGTCAGAATCAGAGTGTCACAGATTTTCTACAATGTTAGGATACACAGACAAATGCCAGGCAATGACCATCACCAATAACAGGCAGTTTAACCATTGCTCTAGTCATTCAATGGTGCTACCATTAACATTCTAAGGGTTACCATTGACTGGAAACAGAATTGGACTTGCCATTGCACAGCACAGTGGCTCAGTGGTTAGCACTGCTGCCTCACAGTGCCAGGGACACTGGTTCGATTCCACTGTCGGTGACTGTACGGAGTTTGCACATTCTCCCCATGTCTGCATGAGTTTCCGCTGGTTGCTCCAGTTTCCTCCCACTGTCCAAAGATGTGCAGGCTAGATGATTGGCCATGCTAAATTGCCCATAGTGTTCAGGGATGTGTAGATTAGTTGGGTTACAGGGGGATGGGTCTGGGCGGGATGCTCCGAGTGTCGGTGTGGACTTGTTGGGCCGAAGGGCCTGTGTCCACACCATTGGGATTCCATGATATTAATACAGTGGCTACAAGAACATTTCAGAGACAAGGATACTGCAGCAAGTAACTCACTCTTCAAAGTTTGTTCACCATCTAGAAGACACAAGTGAGGAATATGATGGAATACTCCCCACTGGCCTGGATCAGTGCACCTCCAATAAATCAAGATGTTTGACACCATCCAAGAAAAAGCAGTCATCTATAAACATCCATTCCGTCCACCATCAATGCTCTGTAGCAGCAGCAAGTACCATCTACAAGATTTATTGTAGAATTTACCCAAGATCCTTAGACAGCACCTTCAAAACTCATGATCATTTCTAACTAGAAGGACAACTGGATACATGGGAAAACCATGTATCTCCAAGTTCTCATCCAAGCCACTCGCCATCATGACTTGGAAATAAATCACCGTTCTTTCAGTATCACTGGGTCAAAATTGGGAATTCCCTCCCTAAGGTCACTATGGGTCTACCTACAGCAAATGGACTGCAGTAGTTCAAGAAGCCAGCTCACCACATGTTAAATGGCAGCTAGGGATAGGCAATAAATGCTGACTCAACCTACGATGCCTACAGTGAATATAAAGTTTATATGATGATTCTTCCTCAACCATCTCTCAGAAGTTTTCATTCTTCTCTTGCACCATTCCTCAACTGTTGTACCAGTCAATGAGCAACTGGGAGACCTCCATCTCTTCATGGTAATGGGAAACACACCAAGAGCCTGCTTATGTCCCACGCAACATCTTCTTCTGTGGTCAAGCTGGCAGTAACTGTAAGGTCACACTGCCCTGCATTACAAACACCCTCAATTCTGTGTCATGCCTATTCTTCTACACTCTCCTTTCCTATAAAGAACAATAGAAGCGAGCTATGAGAGGGTGGAAGGACAACATTTGTGGAGATTCATGTTAAGGGTTGACTGTGGCATACTAATTAGATAACAGTGAGTGTCAATGATGGGTGATCAGATACAGATATGAGAGATGTCTTGAGAGGGAGAAAGGTGAGTCCACCTGAAAGGTGTATTCGTCTGAGGATTGATGTGCAGCGGGTGGATAAGGAAGTCAGATTGGGTGATTTCGGACTTGAAAACAGCCACTCACTTTTCCTGTCCTGGTTAGGTCATTGTACCTGTTGTGGCACTGTATCTAGACTCATGGCATTACACCATACATTGTAAAACAACTGAACAGCCAAAGCAATCAATGGGAAAATTAAATAATGCAAATTGAGCTGATATTAGGCTAAACAATTGATTTTGCATTTCTTGTGTGTGACGTTGACACAGATTTTAAAACAGGTCATTCTTTGAGGCTGAGGCTGATTTTTACTTTCTTCACACTGACAATAAAAGCTTCCTGTAGACCTTTGGAGCCACCATCATATCTTTTAATGCAGCTGAGAGTCATAGTGGGGCCATGCCTCATTGCCACTTCTACTAACAAGCCATAGCTTTTGACAGATGTTGGGTTCATCCATTCTGACCCTTGCAATGTTCCCTCAAGCAGTGTAGTTTCAAAAGTCTGCTTCAGATTGTCGTGATGCCCATAATTAGTCAGGAACCCCAGAGGTCTGGACTAAAAAGCTGCTGATAAAGCCATGTTGACTCTTTCAGAGTCCTAATATTTTGTTACCCTCCCTGCTATGAATAGATCAGAAGGTTAAAATTCACTCCAAGTCCACTAGAGAATGTACCCATCCACATTTTTATTTAAGATGCGGATTTTGTTCTCTTCATCCTTTTGGATACGTTGAGACTAACAGCACAGTCTGATCTCCTGTAAAATCCTCTGTTTTTTTTTGTGAATTTAAAATGTGCTAATTCTATGAGCCTGAGGAGTCTGTTAATACAAATACCCTTATGTCATGGTCTCCCAGTCTCAATCAGTCAATATACTCATTTTATTATGGAATGTAGGAGATTTGCTTCAGTCCCTGTAGCTATCCAATCCCAGTACAATTTAGTGGTTTTGATTTTGATATAGTAGCTTATCATTGATTTTGTGTCCTGAAACCCCACATGACTAAGTATTCTGATGACTGGTAGAAGTTCTAGCAGCCGAGTGAATGAAATTTAGCTTAGCTCCGAGAAAGCAAAGCAGTAGAGTTTAGCTTCGTGTTGTAGAATGTGGGTGTTGAATGCCAAATTAAAGGTTATTTGAAGTTTATATATCTTAGTTCTTTGATTCTGGAAGTCAGAAAGCTGACTGAGTGAGTGATAAATGATAGGAAGAGGTGAGGTCCATTACTTTTTTGTTCGTAAAGAAAGATCTCCCTAAAAACTTTTTGGTACTGTCCTTTAGGGTTTGTTGGCTATAATTTTAAAAATCCTGTCTTTCTGTATATGGCACATTATTCATCATCTGCGAAGTTTGCAAACCTTTGTGTTTAGTCGACTATTTTCTTTCCTCTGTAACATGACTATGTATGACAGCAATACTGGGGAACACTATTTCATCATGTTCTTTATCCTATTACTGACACTTCTCCCTGCTTGGGTGTTCACAAGGACATCAACATGGGGAAATGCTTATCAACATTATCTTTAACAGTTAAATGGGAAAGGGTAAATGATTCTTTGTAGCTTTCTTTAAGGATGAGAGGTAAATCTTACTGTCTAGTTAGAACTGTTGTATTTCAATACAAATGTTGGCTGCAATGCATAAAAGAAGCTGTAAATTTGGTTGTCATTGTTTGCAGAAAAATATATAAATGGACAGCAGATTATCGGAGCGTAAGATAAAATAATTATTACTGTAGCTGTCTCCCCCAATATCTGCAACTGAAGAAATATGTAAACTGTTTCTGAAGGATCATGTACTGAAATCTTAAATTAATTCTAAGTGGTAGGAGGCATTGTAGGCACAACTGAACAGCCAAAGCATAACTTATCAATAGGAAAATTAAAAAAAAAACTGAGCTGATAATGAGCTAAACAATTGATAGTGTTGCATTTCTTATGTGAGATGTTAACACTGATTATAAAAAACAGGTCATTCTTTTGTTTGACAGAAGGATTTCTTGACAATCCTGAAATCTTAAAAAGGTCTCTTTCTTTCACAGGCCCATGTTTTGTCAAATTCCGTTATGCATTCTCTCTCAAATTGTCTCCCAATATTTGTTCTCAGTGACATGCTATTAGTTGGTACACCACACAACTCATTTTCACAGCCAGTTAGTCATTGTTTTGTCCTTTTGTAAATCGGCAGAATGGAAAAAGGAAGTTTTCCCTCCATGAACCATTTATATTGGCCTGTTGATATTCTTCCATCTGGATGTACTCTTTATGATAATTGTCTCCCGAGATTTAACTCCTTTAGGACTTTTCAAGTGCTAGCCGTGGAGAAAGAACACACTTGAAATACCTACAAGGAAAGATTATATATATATATATACACACACACATATACACACACATACATATAAAGATATATATATAATATATTTATTTATACATATAAAGATATATATATATATATATATATAGATATATATAGATATATATATCTATATATATATATATAAAGATGTGTGTGCGTGTGTGTGTATATCTTTTATATATATATGTAAGGTGTACATAATATAATCAACCTGTGCAGACATGTTTTGACATACCTCTGAAGCAGATAGAGTAGGGACACATGCACTCTGCCACAACAGCCTGAGATTGACATTTATGCAGTGTTATTCAAGATCTCAAAGCATGCCAAAGTGCTTTACTGCCATGGAGTAACTTAAGAAGGTTCTGGGATAGAAACGTAGAATATAGGAACAAGAGTAGACTATTCGGCCCTTTCAGCCTGCTGTACCATTCAATATGATCATGGCAGATAATCCCCGCTTCTGCTTTCTCCCCATACCCTTGGATCCCTTTAGCACTAAAAAATAAATTTATCTCCTTCTTGAAAACATTCAACGTTTTGTTCTCCACCACTTTCTGTGGCAGACAATTCCACGGATGCAGTACTCTCTGGGTGAAGAAATTTCTCCTCATCTCTGTTTTAAAAGGTCTACCTTTCCCTTATCCTTACACTGGACTCCCCAGTATTTGGGAACAGCTTTCCTGCATCTATCCTATTTAATCTTGTTCGAAATTTTGAGGTTTCTGTACAGTTCCCTCCGCAAACTCCAATGAATATAGTCCTAACCAAAACAATGAGTCAGATTAGATGTGGAAACTAAATGTAATATCTCATAATTTGCAGATGACACAAACTTGGGTGGAAGGGTGAGTTGTGGGAAGATGCAGAGATGTTACACTGTGATTTGGACAGGCTAAATGATTGGGCCAATGTGTGGAAGATGCAGTATAATGTGGATAATTGTGAGGTTATCCCACTTGAATAGCAAAAATAGGAAGGCAGATTATTATTTGAATGGTTGCAAATTGACAGAGGGGCATGTTTAGTGAGATCTGAGTGTCCTTGTGTACCAGTTGTGGAAAGTAAGCATGTAAATGCAGCAGGCAATAAAGAAGGCAAACTATATGTCGGCCTTAATAGCGAGAGGATTTAAGTACAGGAACTAGGATGTCTTGCTGCAATTATATAGGGCATTGGTGAGGCCACATCTGGAATATTGCATGCAGTTTCAGTCTGCTTATCTGGTGGAGGATATTCTTGCTGTAGATTTGGATTTACATTTATTGTCACATGTATATAAAAATAGTGAAAAGTGTTTTCCCGCATGTTATGTACAAGGAATCGTCATGCTCCAGCACCATCTTGAAACACTGAATATAATTCAAGATTTTTACTGCAATAGAGTTCATCTTACTCTCTTCTTCTTGTTCCTCCTCTGCTGCTTCCCTAGTTGCTGTTTGACTCCAGTCTGCATCTCTG
>NC_063337.1:77742440-77757521 GCF_021869965.1 Rhincodon typus
AGGCTTGGGTGGAGCCATGTCTAGTTCATCCTGGCGTTGCTGCTGCCCCTGCTGCTGGAGGCCAACTCCTTCAGCTACCACCCTCCAGGCTTTAATGAGAAAAGAGAAATGAAGAAAAAGAGCAAAAAGCAAAGAGAGGGAGTGCAAAAAAGTTTTATAAAAATTGATTCCTGGGATGGCAGGACTGATGTGTGTAGATAGATTAAGTCAGTCAGGATTATATTCACTGGAGTTTAGAAGAATGAGGGGAGTTCTCATAGAAATTTATAAAATTCTGACAAGACTAGAGAGGTTAGATTCAGGAATGATGTTCCTGATGGTGGGGGAGTAGAGAACGAGGGGCCACAGTTAAAGGGTAAGGGGTAAACCTTTTAGTACCGGGGTGAGGAGAAATTTCTTCACCCAGAGAGTGATTAATCAGTGGAATTTTTCTGCCACAGAAAGTGATTGAGGCCAAAAATATTGTATATTTTCAAGAAGGAGGTAGATATTGCTCTTGTGGCCAAAGGGAATAGGGGAGGGCAGGATTAGGATCTTGACCTTGATGGTCAGTCATGACTATATTGAATGGTTGACAAGGCTCCAGGATCAAATGGCCTACTCCTTGTCTTATCTTCCAAGTTTTTACGTATTCTCTTCCATACATCAACCATGTTATCCCAGGTTTCAGCCTGTTAAACCTTCTTTGCACTCCCTCAATAGAACATCCTCCTTCAGATTAGGAGACCAAAACTACACAAACTACTCCAGTTGTGGTCTTACTAATGTTTTGTACAGTGCAGCAAGACACCCCTATTCCTATACTTGAATCTTCTCACTAAGAAGGTCAACATACCATTTGCCTTCTTCACTGCATTCTGCACCTCCATGTTTACTTTCAGCAACTGCTATACAAGGATACCCGGTCTTGTCACATCTCCCACTCTCCAATTCTATCACCATTCACATCATAATTTGCCTTTCTGTTTCTTTTACCAAAGTGGATAACCTCATATTTATCCACATTATACTGTGTCTGCCATGTATTTGCCTACTTAACTTATCCAATTTGCACTGAAGCTTCTCTGCATCCTCCTTACAGCTCACCCTCCCACCTGGCTTTGTGTCATCTGCAAACCTGAAGATATGACACATAGTTTTCTCATTTAAATCATTAATAAAGATTGTGAATAGCTGGGATCCAAGCACTGATCCTTGCAGTACCTTCGTCACTTAGAAAGAGATTTATTTACACCTACTTTACGTTTCCCGTCTGCCAAACAACTTTCAATCCATTTCAATACACGATCTCCAATCATATGTACTTTAATTTTGCATATTCATTTGTAATGTGTACTCTTTACAAAAGCATCCTGAGAAATCCAAATAAACTACATCCACTGATTATCCATGCTGGTAGGTACATTCTCAAAAGATTCCAGCAGATTTACCAACCATGACTTCCCCTTCTTAAAGCCACACTGACATTCTCTGATCTTGTCACTATCTTCCAAGAACTTTGCTATTACATCTTTTATCATGGTCTCAAGCATTTTTCCCCACTATCAATGTCAAGCTAACCACTCTGCAATTTGCTGCTTTCTGTCTGCCTTCCTTCTTAAGTAGTGGGGTTACATCAGCTACTCCCCAATTCAGGGTCTATAAAGATTGTACTATATTGCAGTAATGCATCATTTATCTTTACATAAAATGGAAAGAGGTTGGTAATGAAAACGTTGCAAGGCAAGTGCAGCTAAAACAAAGGAAAAGATTGACAACTAACATTCTCATCTCTTTTTAAAAAAAAACCTCCATTATGCAGCTATTGCAATCACAGGGAGATGCAACATACAGAGAGCATACTAAGTCTGCATTGATAAACAAAGACACAAAAGAGAAAGTTGGCATCTCCGGTTATTCAGCAAAACCTTTCTTGAACCTGATGGAAATCTTATCTTGACCCATGGATGCCAGGGAAGACACAGCAAACAAGTCCCACAGTGGCTCAGTGATTAGCATTGCTGCCTAACAGCACCAGGGACCCGGGTTTGATTCCACCCTTGGGTGACTGTCTGTGTGGAGTTTGCACATTCTCCCTGTATCTGCGTGGATTTTGTTTGGGTGCTCCAGTTTCCTCCGACAGTCCAAAGGTGGCATGTTAGGTGGATTGGCCATGCTAAATTGCCTGTAGTGTTCAGGGATGTGTAGATTAGGTGGGTTTGGGGAATGGGTCTGGGTGGGATGCTTTGAGGGTCGATGTGGCTGAAGGGCCTGTTTCCACACTGCAGGAATTCTATTGTACTTAATTTTGATTCTGGACAAGTGCGCAGGTATATCAGGTGTTCTCAAGGGAAGGTTCTGATTAAAGGTCACAAAGCTGAAATGCTAACTCTGGAGTGATTTTTTGCAGAAATTGGCTAATTCAGTCTTGGTGAGTTTGAAGGAGGGTTTTTCTCCACAAGACCTAGGAAAATGTCATGTGCTAGCTTCACAAACACACCCTATTTCCCCTTGCATTTAGTACCTTTGTCTCACTGCTTGTCATATTTTCTGTCCTCCCACAAGCAAAATACTTACCATTGCTCAGACCTCTTTGGTTCTCAGCCACTGGCACCCTTTTTAAAGTCCAACCACACAGCTGGTCAAGTACTGCCCATCCAGAGTTGTCCTTCACAGTACATGTAGTAGGAGGGAAACTAAAGAAAAATTCTTCTCAGGACATATAAGTAACACAGCTGACACTATATTGATTGTATTAGATCACATTCACAAACCTATTGCAAAATTCATGCCATGTTGCACAGTTGACTCATCCCTAGCTACATCCTATTCTAGAACTCTTTGCAAATGTCCAGTGCAACTCAACATTGTTTCATTATTCAAGGTAGGACCATCACAGACTGGAAAGCCTTCAATTGTTTCAAAACATTCACTTATATTCAGCAATAAAAAAAGCAAACAAGGAACAAACAGACAGAAGCTACATTTAACTCCAGGAACCATAGAAACATGAAAGCTGCTTGCCTTTTGTGCACCAACAAATTTAGTCAATGAATGATTATTAAACCCAGCTCACACCTATTGGAACTGACAGTCAATTAAATCTTAAAAGCAAAATATTGTAGAAATCTGAAGCATACACAAAAAATGTTAGAGAAACCCAGCAGGTTTGGCAGCATCTGTAGAGAGATACCTCAGAATTTTCTGTGTTTTTGTCAATTAAGTTCTGTCTGACATGTTGTGGTTGATGCTGTAGCACTCTATCATGCAGAAGGTTATGTTCTTGCTCCAATGACTTCAACTTCCTCCTTGGAAGACTGCTGCCTTTCAGCTCTTCAGCATTTAATAACATTGTCTGCTCTAGTTATGCAGAGCAAAGCATGCAAGGATTATGCTACACGCTATGTCTGCAGTGTATGACAAGATTGATCTAGACTGATCCAAGTATTGGAAACATCTTCAACTGACCTATTATTTTTTCCATGGGGTTCCTGGTTGAAGAATGGGTTTTGTATCTACACTCATCCTCATTCAGGGGGCTGCAAAATGCTGTCATCGGTCATGGTCACAGAGGGTTATCCTTTTCTCTGAGTAACCATCCTTGCAAGGCATCCAGCCCTTGAAACAAAGCAGGGATCTGAGAGCTCTCAAGAATATAGAAAGCAAGGCAGCACTGTGGTACCTGGCGAAGACTTCTAAGATGTGATACTACTGATCACAGATGACATGCCTCTTGATGGAATGTAATACTTTTAATTAAATGAACTCCACTATGTGATGCATGGTGCTATCAACATAATGTTTATCGCACCCTATATCTAAGGGAAGTTATGTTGCCTAATCCTACTGCCCAGGCTGCAATACTGAACTGATCATTGGTAAATGAGATGAAGTAATGTATCTGGCACAAATCACATTGGAAACAACCTTAATACATTTGCCGGCTGAGGATTGAGAGATTTCCCACAGAACCCCAATGGTTTCTTGGAAGCAGTCAACTGCATAAAAATTTAGCACAGCGATCATCTTAATGGCCAATGGGATAGGATGGCCACCCACTTCCCACAGATAGTCACAAGTCCCACTTCAGCAGTTCTTATTGTTCTGTGTCAGTATCCTGGGATATCCTCAGCCTGTGGTGACACTGTGCTTTGGTCACCTGGAGGCATTAGGATTAAGAACACCAGACTCTGGGCCTCCTGTATCTCCTGCAAACCTGGAGGAGATCAGCTGTGATATTTAAACATGGAGGTCGTTCAGCAGCCATTGGAAGTTGCTACTGGTCCTGAGCTTGGTGCAAGTGTTCCTTCTCCATTTGCCTGGGCCTTTATTGCATCACAGTAACAGAGATGATAACCCTTTCTGTAGCTAAATCCATTGGTCACCCTTATAACAAACCTATGTGGGGAATATCAAATGATTTAGCATAATCCTTAATAGAGTGCAACATTGAGGACTCTGACATTGGAGGGTGGGTAGGGCATGGAATGCCTCTACTTGGAACTTTGACATTGGGGGCCTTATTCTGATGAATGTAGCACCAGTCATGTCCTGAGAAAATAGTAGCTAAGTGCTGCATAAATACTGAGTCTGAGTCCTCCTAGCCCCCATCATCCAAGAAAGGCATCATTGCACATAAGAACAGTTGACAAATTCAAGGTGAAATGGAATTAGTTCTGTGCCTTGTGCAACATATGAGATCTTACATTATCTTTGTGTATTTTTGAACCACAGGAGTCACTTTTAATGTTGCTTGTGATTACCTCTGCCTCACAGAGATGGCCAACTTCAACCTGTAATGACCATGATCGCTTGTGAACAGCATTTGCACTTCACACTGTTGGACACTTTATGCATTTCACATACAGGGATGCTATGATTACAGATAACTTCTACCTGTACTGTGCAAGTGCCTGTTCAATACTATTTGCAATTGAAGGGCCTATTGTCTCTCACAGGTAAACCCTGAATGCTCAGAAAAAGGTAAAAGACACTTGCTCTATTCAAACTCAGGTCTGGTCACTGCCATTTTCCATTTCCTATGTGCAGTTACGACTTACATGAATGTGATGCAGGTCATAATTTACACAATGAGTTGCAGGCTCAATTTAGTAATCAAGGCCTCTCTGCTCTTCCCTGTTGAGCTACCATAGTCCTTTGTTCCTGACTCTCCCTGTCGAACATATCAGTACTGAGTTTCCACGTGTTCCTGCACCCCACTTCAAAGTTCAAATTTATTTCTCAACATTAACTCCCAAGCCTAGCCCTGCAGTTCAGTCATATCAACTATTGTGCAGTATTGTCCCTCCCATCGAGGCCAGGATGGTGATGACCATCAAAAACACCCCTTCCCAGAGTAACCAATGTCCTCCAATGTATTGCTGACTCCCACCCTTATATGTTCAGTTATTCCCCCTTCACAATTGTTGTGGTCTGTACATCTCACCATGCTGATTCCAATCCCCAAAACTGAGTCTCACAATTTTCCTGAACCAGCATTGACCTCATTGATCATTGATTCATTTATTGTCACATCTACCTAACAAAAGTGAAAAGCTTTGTTTGCAAGCAGTACAGATACATCATGGTAAGCAAGATTATACAGATCATAGGGTGAAAAAGAAAACACTTGGGCAGAGGCATACAGGTTATATTGCACAGGGCGTGCGCTAGGCAAGATCAACATTAGCAAGATTTGCATTATTTGAAGCTGGAGAGCCCATTCATCAGTCTAATAATGGCAGAGAAGAAGCTGTTCTTGAACCTGCATGTGTTCATGCTTCTGTATCTGCTGCCTGGTGGAAAAGGTTGTAGGAGAGCATTACCGGGGTGCAATGGGTCTTTGATGATGTTGGCAGTCTTTCTGCAGCAACGGGCTGTGTAAATGGAGTCCATGGAAAGAAGGTTGGCTTCCGTGGTCAACTGGGCTGTTCACAGAGCCTTTTGTACTTTCTTACAGTCCTGGGCAGAGCAGTTGTCGTACCAGGCCATTATGCGCCCGGACAATATGCTTTCAATGGTGCATCTGTAGAAGTTGGTGATGGACCTTATGGACATGCCAAATTTCCTGAGCCGCCTGAAGAAGAACAGGCATTGTTGTGTCTTCTTGACTGTCACATGTACGTGGGAAGTCCAGGACAGGTTGGCGGTAATCATCACTCATAGGAACTTGACCCTCTCCACCCTCTCAATCTCAGCTCTGCCGTTGCAGATAGGAGCATATTCTCCCTTCTTTCTGAAGTCAATGATCAGTTCTTTAGTTTTGCCAATGTTGAGAGAGAGGTTGTTCTCATTGCACCACATCATCAAGCCCTCTATGTCCTTCCTGCATTCTGACTCATCGTTGTTAGATATCTGTCCTACCACGGTGGTGTTGTCGGAAAACTTGTAGCTGGCGTTTGTTCATGATTTGGCAACACAGTCGTGGGTGTACAGGAAATACAGTAGGGGGCTGAGAATGCATCCTTGGCGGGCTGGGTGGGGTGGCTACAGATCACCCTATGATCTGTAAGTGTTTTTGTGGAGGAGGTGCAGTTTTCTCCAGGACTCCTTGTGGTCTAACCCCTGGCCAATTTGGATGGTCAACCCTGGCTGATGTGTGATTGAATGCTTGACTAATCTGTGCACAACTCTCCATTTTCCATAAATATTATAGAATCCCCTACAGTATGGAAACAGGCCCTTTGGCCCAACAAGTCCACACCGACACACAAAGCATTCCACCCAGACCCATTCCCCTAGTCTACACATCCCTGAACACTACAGGCAATTTAGGATGGCCAATTCACCTATCCTGCACATCTTTGGATTGTGGGAGGAAACTGGAGCACCCGGAGGAAACCCACACAGACACGGGGAGAATGTGCAAACTCCACACACACAGTCGCCCGAGGGTGGAATTGAACCCTGGTCCCTGGCGCTGTAAGGCAGCAGTGCTAACTACTGAGCCACCGTGCTGCCCTGGGCTGATTTTGCTGCACCTGCAGAACTGACTGTCATCTACTCCTGTAGTAATATGTATCTCTTGATCCTGACTATCTCATGCAGGCAATGGATCATACACAAATCCCTTGACTATTAGCAGATGATGTCCTTGGTTTGCTGTGCTGTGGCTCCTAGTATAAAGAGTGGCTTTGTTGATATAACTGAGGACTACTTGCCTGAGACTATGCGATATGTCACCATTTGGTTGATGCACATTCAGTAAGCTTTGCTGTGTACATTGTGGTGCAGGTGTGAGATTCATTTAGCATAATGCCAGAGAAGAACAAGATCCCCCCCTTGTCAGATGACGGCTGAGAACAAAAACAAGTTGATTGACTTCGTATCTGCACAAAGCAGCCAAGTGACTCAGAAATACCATGAGTCTTTAAGCTGTGCCTGAACCTTGATTTGATTTATTGTAGTCATATGTGTCTAAGCACAGTGAAAAGCTTTTTTTTTGCGAACATTGCAGGCAGATCATAGCAAACAAGGACATAGAGATCACAGGGTGCTTAGACAGAGCAAGGCATACAGGTTACACTGCACAGAAGGTGTGCAAACCAGGATCAACATTAACAAGATCAACATTATTTGAAATTAGAGAGTCCATTCATCAGTCTAATAATGGCAGGGAAGAAGCTACTCCTGTTGGTGTGCGTGCCAAGTTTCTATATCTTCTGCCTGATGGACGAAGAAGTAGGAGAGCATTACTGTGGTGGGAGTGTTCTTTGATGATGTTGTGAGCCTTTCTGCAGCAATGGGCTGTGTAAGTGGAGTCCATGGAGGGAAGGTTGGCTCCATGATGTTCTGGGCTGTGCACACAACCTTCTGTAGTTTCTTATGGTCCTGGTCAAGGCAGTTGCCATACCCAGGCCATTATGCACCCAGATAGTATGCTTTCTATGATGCATCTGTAAAGGTTGATGAGGGTCCTCATGGAAATGCTGAATTTCCTAAACTGCCTGAGGAAGAAGAGGCATTGTTGAGCCTTCTTGACTGTTGCCTGTATGTGGGAATTCCAGGTCCGGTTTTCGGTCATCATCATTCCCAGGAACTTGATGCTTTCAACTCTCTTCACCTCAGCTTCATTGATATAGATGGGAGTGTATCCTCCTTTCTTCCTGAAGTCAATGATCGGTTATTTTCTTCCATTGAGAGAGAAGATGTTATCATTGCTCCATGACAACCAGCCCTCTGTCTCCTTTCTGCATTCTGACTTATTGTTGTTTGATATCTGTCCTAGTACAGTGATGTCGTCAGCAAACTTGTAGATACTGTTCATTCGGAATTTCACTACACAGCCTGAAGGAGTGAGGCTCAAAAAGGCAAAGCATTCCAGAGATGCCATGAGCATCCAAGTAGGAGCAAGGTGAGCAGTAAGCGAGCGAGGGTGAAGCTCTGAAATGCAGCCTATCCCATCTGTGAGGTGGGTGCTGCAAAATGTCCTTGCAGCTGCATTTTAATTCAAGGTGCCGGTGTGATATTGAATTGCAGAACCATCTCGTGAGAGGATCAGGGATGCATCACGAGGCTCCAGTACCAGCATCCGTGGAAGGAGGTTGCCATGCATTCATTGCCTACGGAGTGTGCCCTGAGATGCTGGTGCCTAGCTTCCAAGATTGAAGGATGGAGGAACAAGCAGTGAGCTGGAATCGAAATGTAACCACTCTGAATGCCATGTTGGGAATTGCTGTCATTTAGTTTCTACAGCAGGTGGAAGAATGGAAAAATGCATATTAATGAGGTGATCCTAAATAATATTGAATTATTAACTAATGTTAGTAAATACAAATAGGCCTGGATCGGTCAGGACATTAAGAATCTTGATATTGCCAATCTCGCATGAATTTACTGATTTTCTTTCTAATTCCCATGTTGTTCAATAGCTGTGTAATTTTAGCCTTCTGTTTCTCTCCACACCATTGCTGCCTGACCTCCTAAGGTCAGCATCTTCCATAACTTTTTAATCATGCAAAATGATAATCTGTCACATGACTTGGAGCAATAGCGGTAGTTGCAAATTATTCTTAGCCATGAAAAGTTAAGACTGTGAAATAATATATTCAGGCTGGTGAGCTGTAAATACTGAGGAAACCAATAACTGAGAATGTATTGAGCAAGGTGTTGCAAACTGATTGCAAAATATGAGTTCATCAATTTCCATAAAGTATTTAAGGTAAATTGATTCAAAGATATGTATAAGCAAAATTATGAAGACAAGTTTGAAGAAATCTTGGAATTACTTGAATTAAATAACTCACTATCATGCATGCAAATTATTCTACAATCAACCCGTGAGATAAAGCAATGAACCAGTCAAAATGGGTCTGCTTTCAAAATCATGATTAACACCAGTGCATTAACAGATATGATATTAAAATGTACTTGGGCACCACTGTCCACAAAGCTTATGATCGTTGTATGGGGAAAATCTGAATTTTAGTCTCAAGAATGGATGGCTAACTGCATAATAGTTTTAATGACACAATGTTTAGCTGCAGCTTTGCAAATTGCTTCAGTTCTAACTTCGCACACTACAATGGCAGTAGTAGTCACTTAACACAAATTATGTTGAAATGTTCTTATGTTTCCCAACATATGGGCAGTTTCAAATCAACCTGTCAAGAGATGTTTTGACACACCCCTGGGACAGGTGGGATTTGAACCCAGGTCTTTTGGCCTGAATGTAGAGAACTGCACTACAAGAACTCACAGATTCATGAATTAACTAAATAATTGCCAAATTATCCTACATATCGATAATGCAGCACATCCTTTCCTCCAGCATCATTGTTGCATTACCAACTGGTTATGATGTGAATATTCAATTTTCAAGTTTAAATAAAATGTTAAACTGGGACACATTGGTGCTTTAATGGTGTTCTGAGGTAATTAAATACTAATTGTTTCATCCGTAATCTCTAATTTCTACTGAAACATAAAAGCAGAGGGCACAGAGTCAAACTAGTGACTGCTGACTGCTGAAAAAACAGAGAGAGATCTTCCTTCGATCAATATAGGTTTTATGCAACTTATCAATATGATTCTACAAATAACACACTGAAGTTTTATGTGAATTAAATTGTTGAGTATAAAGATTGCAGTTAAAAAATGGGAAATCAGATATTGAATCCTTGCATATATTTGGATTTGTTCCAGAAAGCTTTTAATCAAAATCTTCATGCACTTTGTTCTGAAGATGATTCCAGCATATATCCCCTGTAATGTAATTCATCACTAAGGCAATGGAAGGGTCTGAACAAATGTGTTCACCCAGTCTTTTTGATCATCTTGAGTTTGATTCTCCTCTTTAGGGTTGAGTTTGTGCAGGACAGCATTTCTGCCTTATGCACTCCTGAATCCGGTCCAACCTTGATCACATTTTCCTGGTTCAGGGCTTGTTAGAGATGGAAGCTATGTTTTGATGTTATTCCGGTTGTTAAGGGGAAGCTCCATCTGTGAAAAGAACAACATCTCAATGGGGCTGCAGAATGGGTACTGTAGCACCAGCAGAACTAACAAGGAACTTGAAGAAGCAAAAATGCCCCAAATACAGGAATCCATGTCTAGAGCCTGCAACTGAAATGCGTTGAGGACCATTCTGTCCGCATGGGGAATACAAGCCTCCTTTATGGGGTCAACTGTCAACTGCCAATAGCACAAGAAGGAGGAGTAACAAGGGAATACACTTATTGGCTTCTGAGGGATGTGGGCTATGGCAAAATTTGTGGCAGAGTCAGGTGCTGGAATCAAGCAATGATGGGCCCAAAATTGGACATTCTATATTGACCCAAAGCTGGAGAAATCGGGCTTGACAGAAAACAGGCCAAACTAAATTAAACAACAGCTATCGGCTACAGAGAACAGTGGAAATAAATCTCAAAGAGTTTACAAAGGTTCAAGGGGAACTAATTGCAACTAGCCCAAGGATTATGCATTGGAGAAGTATGGATCAGACTTTCTGGCGTCTTGACTGCTGAGTAAGTGCACTTTACACCTCCTTTATTGGTAACAGTGAAGGTTGTTGGCATGACCACATTGGATGATTTGAGCCACAAAACATTCAGGAAGTTAAGAGGTGAGGTGTGATTAGAGCATACACCTGAAAATCATGCCCTCAGTGAAGTTTCAGTGAAGATTCAGCAGAGACTCAACCTGACCCAGCAACAGAGCTCTAATGACCTGAAGAGAGAGAGAGAGAGATTGAGACACAGAAGATCCTCCCTGACCCCTGAGAGATCCATCTTCATGGAAGAGAGTCAGCCCTACATTCCAACAGCCCAGCTCAAATATGTGGCTTGTCCTAGGTAATATCCTTTCTCAGATTGATAGAGCTAGTTAAAGAGTAAATATGGTGGGAATTTGTGAAATGTTCACATGGTGCTTTTAACAAAAAGTATTTTGTTACTTAAATCAAATCGGACCACAATCCAAATTCTATGTCCCTTTATCCATCCCACTACCAAAAGTGCTTGGGCAAAGTGTTTTTAATACATAATCTGGTCAAATTGTCCAAAGCACAGACAAGAAATGAGAAGTTCACCGAGGCCCATCAGATATTGGGGGCATCTACCTCCAATTTTTATGCTTTGCGCAAACAGTGGCGTGACTTTGTTACTAGACAGCAGTGAGAGGATTTTTGTTTCATAAATGCCTTGTTGATGGCACAATTTGCCTCATTAATGTTCAGCTTTCTATCTTTTCAAAGTTGCTGAACAAATTCTATGTTTAGAAAACCCGACATGGCAATTATAGCAGGTACCTGATGAATTCAGCTCATCGTTGCTCTGAACAATATCTATGTTGCATATGATCAAATTGCAGTCCAAGGTATGATCCATGAGCACCAGTCTTGCGCACCCATCATCCATAGATATTTGCACTCAGCATCTACCAATCTTCAAGATCATTACGGTACCTCTCTAATATACCAGCAGTGTCGTCTGGAAGCACAGACTTGCATTGCAGGGTGCATAGACATGAGTATTGGAAAGCTGCAGCAGGAACACTCTGCACACAGGGCCAGGCACCAAGCTCACTGTTTGGGCCAAGCTGCATTTAAGGGCTGCTTGCTTGCTTTCTTAGTGCATGTTCATTTAGCACTTACCTGCTTACACACTGGATCCATGCCTTGCCTAGCCTTGATTCGCCATACCAATTAGTGCATTCACAAAATGAGGCAGATTGCCTTGCTGGTCAGCAGTCGTTAATCAAGGAGTATATACATCTTGCTGTATGTCAGTGTGCTATGTCAATCCTAGGTCTGCACCATGGGCCACCAGCTGATGTGAACAATGGATTGTATATGCAATAAGCAAGCAGACATTTTTTGAAGTCTTACAGGAATCATCTTCATTGAACTCCATAAAGGAACAAATCAGTCATGAATTCCTGCCACAAGTCAAGAGCTTTCCTTGAACCCAGTCCACGTCCAAAGTCAGGCATCCATGTGGAGTGATTCCAGATGAGGGGAAGGTCCATGCCTCTACAGTCCAAGAGTGAGTCACAGGTAGTCCAGTAGTGGTTAGGCCCAGCAAGTAGAGCTAACGTGGTTTGGAAAATATATGGCTATCGGTCAGAAGTCTGAGCACTTCCCATCTGGAGCTATCTGGTTAGGTCAATCAAGGGGATGGACGATGGTCACTTGGTCATGTCTGTCTTGAGAAACTAGAAGAAAGCCGGGGTGTGGGAGAGGAGCAAAGGCGATTGTTACAATGACAGTGAGACTCAGCAAAGTTGTCTTTGGGGTTGGGGCCGACAGGCTTTGGGGAAGGGAGGATTATAATCATGAAAGGGGAAAGCAGTATCTGCAAGATGAGAGATGGTAAATGATGGTTGGGAAGGAAATAAATTTGGAGGGATGTCATACAACTGAGGGAAGCAGTGAATGACCACGTCTGTCACACTCAGAGTGGACAGGATAAATGGCTTGATCCTTGAGGGACAGAGTTGTAAAACCCAGCAATACTATGGCCTTTAAAGGGAAAGAACTTTATGCATAGACTCATGCGCTGTGCAGGACATAAGCCTGCAGTGTTCTTCTTCACTGGTCATGCTAAAGAACAGCCTCCCTCTGGGCATTATATCTCCTTGCCATAGACAAAGCTGAACAACTCATTAACACAGAGACAACAAGGTGCAGGGCTGGATGAACACAGCAGGCCAAGCAGCATCATAGGAGCAGAGAGGCTGACGTTTCGGGCCTAGACCCATTAACACCTTCACTTTTGGCCATAGAGGCTGCAGATGTTGCATGAGGAGGACGAAAAATGTAAACATGACCCAGTATAATGTTTACATTTTGTTCCTCTTTCTTCCACATGATATAGATACTTTAAGCACCGACCTCAGTCTGTGGAGCCTTATTTGTGGCCATGAGGTGGTGCCCAGTGATATAATAATGCCTTTCAGCCATACACAGAGACACTGTCAACTAGATATACAGTTTTAAAAAAAAATGACTCAATATAAAAGTTCACAATCATTTCCAGGCCTTTGTCACCCATGCCAGCAAAGTACTGTCATCGGTCTTTAGCAGCTAGGATGAAGACAGGCTACTTGGTAGTGGAGCCTATTGGCCTTGGAAATTTGATTGGCTAATCCTCAGTATTCTCGTGTCTGAATGGGCCACATGTGCTAAGTGTCTTCCTGCCTTGGCATGTTGATGCTCTTCAGTTTCAACTTCCAAGAATTGGAGGAGGTGGAGTTTGCAGAATGTAGGTAGAGGCTACAGTGCCCGTTGGAGTGTCTTAAGTGGAGAATTCTGAGGGGGCTGGGAGTGATTCTTTCTCTGTGTTGGCACTGCTCTGTCTCTTTGTGACGTTAGCGCACCTATTGTATACACAAGGTTTTCCAATGCCACTATCACCATGGTCCAATAGGTGAGGCAATGAAGTGCAGCTGTGTATCAGTGTGTGGCTCTCCAATGGCTCCTGAAGGTGCTGGACCTGGTAGCCGCCAACTGTCCGTGGAAGTAGTTAAATGATAATATGATTTGCTGCATTGCTGCAACTTCTGAGCAATGAGAGCCATTTTCTCACACATGCTTGCCTGCTGCCCCTGATCCTCTCTGTGCATGTGGAAGAAGTTGCTGAGTGCTGAAAGTACAGTGTCTTCTCCTGCCTGGACCTGTGCAGATGTCAGGTCTCCGGCAGTCCTTTTGAGTGTCAGAAGCCTGGGATGCTTCTTCATCGGCCAGCTGTGAAGCTGTCACCAGGAGGTGCTCTTCTGATCTGGAAGACTAACTTACTCACAGAGGTGTCAGTATTTGGGCTGGTGGGGATTGCAGGAGGCAGCCTTGCTGATGTTTCCTCTAAGGCTTTGTTAGTCTTGTTCTCCCGCTTCTTGATGAGCTGAGCTTTTCTCTGCAAAGATATTGGAGATGCTGATAGAATCCGCAAGAATTGAGAGAAAAACCATCACGCTCATAGTTAAAAGTGATGTGTAATGACTGACACTGACAGTGGCACCTGCATGGCCTTTGTCTGCTCTGCTATGGGCTGTCTTCTCCTCAAATGACAGAAAAGAAGGGATTGAGGGAGGTGAATTTGGGTGGCATGGATGTTACAGACTGTAGATAGGTGATGAAGTGCTCTGAGCAAGGGAGGAGGCAGTGCAGAAGGCAGGGTTAATGGGGTGACAGGTTTGTGGGCATGACTGCAAGTAAGGGAAGATGTTGCAGGCAATACTGACAGTGGCATAACAAGAACCTTAGTGGGAGGTGGGTGCATGAGCAGAGATGGAGTGAATGTGGATGAATTGAGAGCAGAATATGACACAATGAAGAGGACCTTTTTGTGACGTTGCTGGCCATACCTTCACTGCTTGGAGACCACTTTAACATGGCTGGCATCCTCAGAACAGCCATGGCAAGGCTTCTCTGTCTGTCCTCTGAGAAGAGAGGACTCCTTTTCTTTGCAACACCCCCTCGACCAGAATCTCCAGATCCCTGTCAGAGAATTCGGGTGACACCTTCCCTTTCCCTGCCATATTAAAATTCTTCCCTCACTGAGTGGCACACTTTGAAATGTCAGTTCTTGTCCGGGTGCACAGCTGCCTGTTAAATATGGCACATATGCAAGGAATAGTAGGAACTGCAGATGCTGGAGAATCTGAGCT
>NC_063337.1:77757921-77774789 GCF_021869965.1 Rhincodon typus
CGTCAGCCTTCCTGCTCCTCTGATGCTGCTTGGCCTGCTGTGTTCATCCAGCTCTACACCTTGTTATGTCACATATGCAAGGGACACAGGTTTCTTTTGTCAGATATCTGCTGAGTGGCGATTTGTCCCAGGAATGGTGCGTGGTAAAGTGGGGCCAGAATCAGAGGTGAGAGATGCCATTGGCACTTGTAAGATACAGTCAGGTAACTTGTTAGGCCTCGCAGGAAAAATCCATCAAAAATACACAACTCAACTCATACCTAGTCAAAAAAAAACCTCGAAGATTCAACGCATCGGTTAGAAAGAGGGAAATGCATTAAGAATCTGAGTCCAATCCTTCATCACCTTTGGATGCATTAGACAGGAAGGGCTATGGGAAGGCAAAAATGTTGGTCACTGCAGAACGGGTGAGAGGAATGTACAGGTCAGGTTGTTAAGTTGAAGTTGTAACTGTTTTGATGAAGTCTGGGTAGAAACCCTTCATTGCTGGCGTAGACAGCTGTTACCAATCCTTCCTTTTAAGGTAGTTTTGTAGTAGTTTGTGGTGACCAATGGATCACAAATGACTGCCAGCAGATGAAGCTCTCTCAGAACAAGGTAAGGTTCATTCTCATATAGTTACTACTATATAGTTACATTTTATTGATGGTAACATGAGGAGTAGAAGACATAACTGTCTCCAATTACAACTGTGCAGAAATGCCCACGACTGCCCAATGCTCCATCCAGTTTCTGTGCTACATTTCCGACTGAATGGGGTCTCATCATAGATCAGATTAACCGTTTCATATCCATGATTTTACAGTAGTAGTAGGTCTCCTTGTTGGCTTTTTCTTTCACACTTGTTAGTACAAATACCAATGGCTCAAAGATTAAATGTATGCAAATAGTAAACTATCTGTAGTCTGCACTGATTACATTTTGGAGCCTTTTTGAATGGAAATGAGGCTTTAAAACCTGGAATATAAATTATACAATGCCAGATATATGCATTGGTAATGAGACCAAATTACTGCCATTAAAGACAGTCACACCCACTGTAAACTATAATGAAAAGATTTCATTAGGTGAAAATGAATTTTAATGAAGACAGCATTTAGCAGGAATATTTTCCCAAGTTATTCACTGAATTATTGGAGAACCTATTTGCAATTTTTTTTTTGTCCCAGTAAATCACATTTTATATTGCCTAATCCAACATATTTCTTTTTTTTTTGTTTGCAGCAGAGGTAACGGGAGACTAATAAAGATACTTTGACTGTGAAATTGTACATTCACTGATGAGAAGAAATATAAGAGAAGTTTATTTATTCAAAGGATTGTTGGAACACAAACGTGTAGGTATATTCCTTTTACGGGCAAAATATCGATACAATGAGAGTTAGTTTCAAAGGTAAACATCTTGCAACCAAACACATTTTTTATCCATCTTGTATGTCTATCTAAACAAGTATTAGGAGCCTTACTTACATAAATCATTGAGTTAATTCCAGTTATTGGACCTCCTGCTTTGTATGGAGTATGATGAGTGGGTGCAAAACAGAGGTCTTTTCTTCTTAGGATTCTGGAACATATTCAATTACTCCAGAGGAATTCCACTCTCCCATTTCCTGGTACTAATCCATAAAAATATTCCCTGCCCCTACTACTCCCGACTCACCAGTCTTAAATTTGGACCCTGTCCAGAGGTGAATGCAGAGGCACAATCAATATGAGAACCTCCCTCTCATAGTGTTAATAAGATCTGAAGCCCAAATCCAGGCTTCCCTCAGTGCTCCTTGTTGAGATTTTCTCTTTGTGCATAACGATTTTAGGCCCAAAAATAAACCTGAAGGAATTTCCATCTCAAAATGTTTTGCCATAGAAGTGATTGTGTCTCACTGCACACTGACATTGCTTCTATGCGATCCTCTAACCTACATAAGATATCAGTATCTGATGGTTGTACATGTGATGATGCTTTGTCTTCAATGTCCTTCTCCAGGTCTAGCTGCTCATCTTTAGCACTTCCTGGCTGTAGTGATTGTAATGAGGTCAGCCACGTGAATGTTATAGAATATGAATTGCCTGATTGGACCTGACAGTCTAGTCCAATCAGGGAACCCTATTTGATGGACAGGAACAAGTGTGTCAGAGGTTCCATTGACTCTGAGAGCTGGCTCTGAGGAAGCCAGATCAGTCCCAAGTACTATGCATGTGTAAATAAAGCGTGACTTGAAAATGGAATACTGACCTCTGTGGAGCTATTTCATTGGCTATTTAAAAACATAAAGGCACAAGGATAAAGTTATGATGTAGGAAGTGGTAGGAAATATGAAGTGCTGATACAGTCTGTTGTTTGCAAATTAGAAGACAGTGCGGACTTGGGGAGGAATGAAATAATAGCAGGAGGATTGCGTACGATGTAAGACTGACAGACACTCCAAATGCTATGAAGAGAAAGTAAGCATATGAATGTTAGGCATGAATCCTGATTGATAGACGTTGTTAGTAGCTGACTGAAGGAGCTGCAGTGAATTATGCAGTTTCTGAAATCAGTACTGAAGTTGGTTAGATATGACATTCGGAGATGTATTCACTGACCTTGACCATTAAAAAGAGGTTATTGAATTTCTTGCTCATGAGGATAATATCAAGGCACTGGGAGAGCTATCTGCCCCCTCTACCTTTTACCCACATGTGTAGAGGACCCCCATCCCCACCCACGGATCTCTATAACATTTTTCTTCCTTTCCATTCCTTCCATTAGGACCTTCAGTGCAGTATCTGAACAAATTGCAACCTTCTCTTTCCAGCAGTCATTCCTCAATCTTTCTTAGGTTATAGATGTTTTCCTAAACAACATTTCAAAGATAGTGTTATACACCTCTGGAGCAGGTGTATAACACCTGGCCTCCTGGCTCAGAGGTAGAGATTCTACTGCTGCACTATAAGAGCCTATTCCAAGGTCATCTTCACTTGAACCATGAATTCCAGCACCCACTCCAGCCACAATGCACCTCCCCATTAAGAACTGCAGATTCAATTTAAACAATGCAGGTTAGTTTTAAGTGGTGCTAGTGATGTTACAAAATCAATCCGCTTCTAATGAGTTAAGGCAATAAAATAAGAAAGAAAACCTTATACTTTCAAAACATTTGTTATGCCTACTAAATAACTCAAAGTGCACTGAAGTCAATGAATTACATTTGAAATGTAGTCTTTGCTGGAATTCAAAAAATGTGGCACCCAAACTGCACACTGCAAGCTCCCAGACACTACAACTTGACAAGGACTTGATAACCTTTTTTTTAATAAATAGATAGAAAGATAGATATTGGCCAGGACACCGATGATAATTCCATCTCACTCCTCTTCAAAATAGAACATTTTATGCCGATCTGAGAAGGAAGAGAGGCCTTTGTTTAACATTGCTTCCAAAGACAGCAGCCCTGACAGTGTGGTGCTCACTCAGTTTTGCACTGGAACGCCAGCTTTAGATTTTCATGCTCAAGGCCTGGAGTGGCTTTGTACTTTTAACCCTGTAACTCAAATGGGGCAGAAGTACGACCAACTGAGTCACAGCTGATGGAAGCAAATAATGCTGGCTGGACAAGATCATTCTATTGAGCAGGCAACAGGAGGTTGCTGTGCTGACTCCAATCTAATCAATGAGCACATCCCCGGGTCCTTTTCAGGGACTCGTCAATTTAACCCCAAAGGCCATGAACAGATTGCCTTTTCAGGCAACATTTAAAGGATTATCAGTGGCTCTCAGTTAGTTATCTGGACTGGTACACTGCTTTGAAGCTTTTTGGGATTTTGGGCTACTGGAACTGGCAATAATTGTTAGAGAAAACAATTTGTGTTTGTCCTCAGAGAGGGAGAAGATTCTGGCAAAGTTCTGATTGCTTACAATGAATTGCATGCTTACACTGTTATTGTGGATGAAAAGGAATGAAGTGCAGGAAAAGGGAAAGGAGCAGGCTAGAGTCCAGGAAACTGCACCTGTTAAGGGAAAAGCCAAAAGGTACACAGCTCTCAAGGGACCTTCACACTGGCGCAGAGGCTCCAAGCATCTTACCTGTAGTTTGTTGAGGAGCAGTGTGTGAGAATGTGTCACATACGAGGAAGTCTGTCATCCTCAACAGCACGGACTAGAGCCCAGCATTCTGTCACACCCAGGCTTGAAGCTGTCTAAGTCACTGAGACTCTGAAAATTTCTACTTTTTGGCTAAATCCAGTCATATTGGCAAGTGGCATTTGCAATAATTGCCAATCAGTTATGCCTGCCAGGTGACAGATGTGCTCTTTGTTGAAGCCAGTGACCTCATATCAAGATGTTAAAAAAAATCAGCAAAGACCACGTCCTACCCCTTCCTTCCCTCCATGCAGAATGAAAGCTGTCAGCTATAACTATGTGTTATCAGGAATTGGCTGACAACTGGTATCAAGGGTTTAGCCCCATCTGTTATGGGGCTCAACTGGAGATCATCACTGGCAGCACAGTCAATGGCTGATCATGGTAATGGGGTCCTTGATGTGAAGGTTTGTGTGCATGCCTAAGACAGTCAAGTAAGATGTTTGGAAATATCTGGCTAACATTGATATTTCATTCCATTGGCACTAATGATTTAAAAATACTGACATTTTTAATAACAGTTAAGCATTTCTCTAGCTGTTGCAGAAATATGAAGCCAACAGAAAGACAGACTTGATTGGTAGCATTCCATTGGCTGAATTACAAAATTATTCATGAATGTAATGGGATGAAAATAAGCACCAAAAAGATTAGCTTTTGTATGATATTCACATTAACATTCATAAAATAAAATATTAATGTTATTGAAACAGCCACATGAAATCGTAAATTAGTATCTTACAGCACAGAGAGACACCACTCAACCTAACATACCTGCTACATCTCTTTGAAAGAAAGTTAACAAGTTTAATGTTAGCATATTTCCCATAAACCTGCAAATTAGTCTTCTTTAAGTACACATCCAATTTTCTTTGAAATCTATCAATCTTTCTGGTAGGACTCATATAAAGAAATTTCTTTTGCTACCCTTCTTACTGCTGAACCAATTATTTTAAATGTGTGACCTGTGGTGTCCAAACCACCACCCAGAAAGAATAGCTTCTGCTCTTCTGTTCCAGCAAAGCTCCTCATAATTTAGTACATGTCTGTTGGGCCTGCCCTTAACCATGTCGGCTCTCAGGAGAACGATTCCAGATTCTCTAATCTCTTCTGCAATTGGTTAACACCCTCATTCCTGGCATCAACCTGGACAAACTGCCAAGCATCTTCTTGAGGAGCTTGATATCCTTCCTAAAATGTGCAGCTCAGAATGTGTAGAATATTACAACTGAGGCAGTGCAGTGATTTGTAGAGGTTTAGCATAACTTTCTTGTTTATGCGGCTAATTCTCCAATTCACAAAGCCAAGTATCCCACATGATTTCATAAAAATTTTATTAACCTGCCTTACCACCTTCAAAGTTGCGTCTATACACGGCCCAAGATACTGTGGTTCTTACCCCCCCACGCTCATCAAAATATTGCCTTTTAGACTATACTGTCTTTCTACAATTTTCTTTTTGCAGTGTGTCACTTCATGATAATCCACAGCAAATTGTATATGCCATGTGGCAACCTATTTTATGTCTTCAAAACATTTGTAGAACAGGCTTAAAGTGCAGTGTAATCTTAGTTTAGAGATGTGAAGGCAAGTTCACTGGCCTGAGCATTCCAATTCTCAGTTAAAATTTTTTGTCGATTGAGATTCTTGGTGACTATTTCTGCTGTGGTTTGTCATGACATTTTTCATGCAATTTTCTGCTCTTCACCTAACATGTTTTTATACTGTTGGGCTCTTAGAGGCATTCCTTCCAGAATCATTCAGCGGGAGAGGTGAAAGTGGCCTGCACTTCAGGGCCCTCACCGCTTTCAAGGTACTTGTACGATATTCAAAGCCCATCTGTGCATCACTTTAGATACTTTAAGCCAGGAACTGGCCCTAACACTGTCGCAATTGACCATTATTACCGAGAATATGACCCAGAAGGAAACGCTTAATCCCTGCTTTGTGGATAGGGCCCTGTGGGCTCTGGTGGATGATTTGTTAGAGAGGACGATAGTCCCTTATCTTGCTGACCATACCAACAGACGCAGCCAGCATGGACTTAGTCAGAAGCTCTGGTCAATGCTGTCTCCTGGATTAAAAGGAATGCCCATAGGTGCACCAGTAGGGCTGATAATCTTCTGTGTTGCAAAGGTAAATGCCACAGTCTTCTCCTCCCGGACACAAGTCCTATGTTCTTTCCACTTCTGCCATTGTTCAAGCTTCTCGCCTCAGTGCTTATGAACTACAACTCTCACTGTGGCAGGTATCATCTCCACTCAATGGCTCTCACTCACCTCATCCTCCAAATCTACTATCCTTTTTGCTTTCCACTTACTGAGGGGGGAAATTTCTTCACATCTCACATTAGATGAAAATGTGGAGGGCAGGTTAGTAAGTTTGCAGACAATGCAAAGATTGGTGAAGTTGTGGATAGTGTAGAAGGTTGTCAAAGGATACAGATGGATATAGATCAGCTGCAGATATAGGCAGAGAAATGGCAGATGGAGTTTAATCTGGGTATGTGTGAGGTGCTGCATTTTGGGAGATCAAATGTTAAAGAAGAGTATACAGTTAATGGCAGAATCCTGAACAGCATTGATGTACAGAGAGATCTTGGGGCTCAAGTTCATAGCTCCCTGAAAGTGGCCACGCAAGTAGATAGGCTGGTAAAAAAGGCATATAGCATGCTTGCTCTTATTGGTCAGGGAATTGAGAGGATGTCATGCTGCAGCTTTATAAGACTTTGGTTAGGCCACACTTAGGGTATTACGTTTAATTCTGGTTGCCACATTACAGGAAGGATGTGGAGGCTTTGGAGAGGATGCAGAAGAGGTTTACCAGGATGCTGCCTGGATTAGAGGGTCTGAGCTATAAGGAGAGGCTAGGAAAACTCAGTTTGTTTTCTCTGGAGCAGCAGAGGCTGAGGGATGACTTGATAGAAGTCTATAAAATTATGAGATGCATAGATAGAGTTGATGGTCAGAAGCTTTTCCCTAAAGTTGAAATGTCTAAAACTAGGGTGGGGGGAGGGGTAGTGGGGGTTGGGGGCGATGCATTTAAAGTGAAAGAGGAAAGTTCAAAGGAAATGTGAGGGGCAAGCTTTTTACACAGAGATTGGTAGGTGCCCAGAACGCACAGCCGGGGATAGTGGTAGAGGCAGATATGTTGGGGGTGTTTAAGGGACTTTTAGATCAGCATACAAATATGCAAACAATGCAGGGATATTGACCAAGGGCAGGCAAAAGGGATTAGTTTAATTTGGTGTAATGTTTGGCACAACATTGTGGGCCGAAGGGCTTGTTCCTGTGCTGTGTTCTTTGTTCTGTTTCCTGCTCATGCTTCACCAGTAACTGCTCTTTCTTCTACTTCCAGCATACTCAATCACTTTTGTTGTCTCATTCCAGAATAAAATTGGCCCAGGCCCAGAGTGATGTCTCCAGAGCCCCGGACTGAATTATTTATTATCCCTGACTGCTTGCAACTGACGTGCAGGACTGATCATTGCCCAATTCCCAGATTGCAAGGACACAGACTACTGGACTCTGGTTGGACCAAATGCCTGACTGCCCATTGCCAACTGTCTACACCAGAGTCAGATGAGCCCCTTGACTGAGTGTGACAACATCTGGAAGACAGTACTGCTCCCCTCTGAATTCAACACATAGTTACTTGTCTGAAGTAATGCAGTGTGTTTGCTGTGAAAACCGCCGACATAAACTATAGGTTAATGTTGATGCAGCATGGTACCATACAGCAACAAGTCCACTTCTCGACTGTTCAGTGATCTGAGCCGTGATAAGCTGCTTGTTTCTTCCTCTGATGAGCAAAAAAAATGCTTGCCCCAGAGGGTGGCAAGCTCAAAGTAAGTGCAATGTGACTGAGCATGAAGAAAACAGATAACAAGCCAAAAGATGTATCCTGTGAAGATACGCATGTGTCCCTATAAGTGCAAACATTAGGTGTTCTGGAGCTCCATAGTGAAGTGTTGAAGAGATGGCTTGGTAAGTGTAAATTGGTTTGAGAGCATTCATGGTGAAGTGGTGAGGCTGGTGGTTCCTGATGTCGACTTGCATCGATGAAGAGTCGAGAGGTTGGTGTCTGTGGAACATACAGTGACGTTGTGATGAAAACAGAGTTGGATGAATGCCAGGAGAAGCAAGCGGTAATCTGCTGCCACGAGGGAACTGCTCTGACTTTCATTGGGAATTGCTTCTGGCTTCTCAGGGAAAGAAAATGTTAAGTGGCATAAAAATAAAGTGAATTGGGCTGTTAAGAAAATGTAAATAGAACGACCACTGTTCAAATTTCTGATATTACTATTAAAAGCTGAAGGTGTAAATGCACAAAACGTTTTTCTTAGGGCTGAGATTTTGATTTTTCTCCATTCTTGCCACATTTTCCCCAAGTTTCTCATCGTTGTCCATGCCGCACAATGGAGGAGAAAATTCCAGCCCTGGTTTTTGCACAGATTATCATCATTGTTGAAAGTTTAAAGTGGAAAGCATCTGTGTGTGGGGATCAGCTTAGTCACACTTCAACTTCTCTTCTAATTTCACTCATAAAGCTTTCCTTTTTAGTGCGCTTAATGCCAAGAATGCTGTGCATTATGCATGATTTAATTTGTCATCAAACATTGTGTCTCAATCAGGAGGTTCCAATGATGATAAATCCATAAAAATAAAAGCACCAGCAGAATTCTGGACCTGATTCGTGGCTTTCAGCTCCCTGCCAACTATTTGTTATTCTTCCTGCAGCACTGTATTTAGTGCATATTTCAAATATATAGACTCCATTACTCGTACAAAACAAGTATGCTGAGCAAAGTCTTCAAAAACAATATTGACAAATATTGTGGGACTATATGACACTAGCAATGATTCTTTTACTTATCCAATGATGGATTACATTTTTTATTCACTTATGGGGCATCGGCTTCTTTGGATGGGCCATCATTTATTGCCTGTTCCTCTTGCCTTTGAAAATACTTGAGAAATGTGCTGCTTATGTTCACTATAGATATAATGAATTAAGAGCAAGTAAAGAATTTGGCTATCCTAATGAACCAGTTATACATCTTAATGATTATTTTCACATTTGTGTATGATTAACAGAGAGTTTTTGAATATATATTGTGTTATTTAACCCAATTAGAATTAATGCTCTGATAAATTGTAGCTTCTCAGGTGGTAGGGACAAGTACGAAAATTTATTTTCACTTGTTTCTGGCCTGATTGAAATATAATAGAATTGGTTTTGATATTTCTTCTAATCATTCACAAATTGGTGCTGAAATAATTCACCACTTCTGGTATTTTTATTTTATCGTTTACAGGATGTGGGTGTCACTGGTTGGGTCAGCATTTATTGACTTTCCTGGATTGACTTTGAGAAGGTAAACCTGCTTCTCGAGCCACTGCAGTATAAGTGGTACAGATACACCCACAGTGCTGTTAGGAAGGGAGTCCTGAAACATTGATACAGCAACAGTGAAGGAATTGCAATACAGTTCCAAGTCCGAATGGTACGTGGCTTTTGTAACTTTAGACACGTTGATATTGTTTAAGACAATCTTATCTTATCTTTAAGGCCCAGTGATGCTTTGCTCTACTTCTGTACCAAATAGGCCCTTCAACTCAGTTGCGGAAAGAGGACAATGGCAATAATTGGGCAGTCTTTGGCATCTTTGCACCAATAACAAATTGAGTCTGAGAGTGGATGAATAGAGCCAGGAAAGAGCTTTTCAGTATGGTTTTTGGCTATTCTTCTACACAATGGTGGACTTGCTGGACTGATGGTCTTTAGATCACAAAAGACTGAGATACTTAGAAATTTTGAGGTCCAAGCATTAGATATTCCAAGTTTTTTTTTGGTTTGTCATTACAATGTTGGGAAGGAAGCTAAAAGCTAAGAATGATCAAGGAGACGGAAAAATATGTGGAAGCTTATATCTAAAGTTTTCGCAAAACTTATGCATTCCCTGCACAATTGCAGCTTACATCTGCACCTATCAACCTCTGCATACACTGCTCCTTCCAGCTCACTGTTCTCCATGTTCAAGGTAAATGTGTTCCTACAGTCCAACAGATGACTCTTCCATGCTATACTTTGGACCACACTAATACCTTTCATTGTAATGCTGCTGTCAGGACACTTTATACACAGGACCAGGCACTTACCTTGTGGGCTGGGCCAGGCTGCATCTCAGAGCTCGCCTGTTTCTCTCTTAGTGATCACTTTGTTTGCATCTACAGTATTTGGATGTGCGCAGCATCTCTGTCTTGCCTTGCCATACCTTTTTGTGCTTACTCCCCCCTTATCCAGCCCTTAAAGGCTCACAGTGCTTTTGCCGTGACTTGCCTTTGACCACTGACACAATGCTGGGCAGCTTGTCATGGATGTCAATAGCCATCAGTCAAGGATGTGGACATATTTTTGTACATCATCGTGCTGTTTCAGTCTCACCCAGCACCTTGTACCAGTTTTATATACAGTGAACTCCTCTGAATGTACTTCAAGCAAATGGTTGCACCTTCAAATCTAAGGGGACTAGTGGTCAGTGAAGGCAAGGGTGACAGCCTTCAACCATCTGGTCCCCGCACAATAATTCCAGGGCAAGGGCAATCCAATAGCAGTTCAGGGGCAGAGGCAGTTGGTTGCTTGGGGAAGTCATGTGCAGGAACCTCTCCTTGTACAGGGTGAGGAACTGAACGTTGGGCACCTTACCACCCATCATGGCTCTTTTGCCTTGTTATGGGCTTCTTCCTCTGGAAAGAGACCAAGGGAGGGATTGAGTGAGATGAAAGTGGGTGGCACAGCTGTCTGTTCTGATGGAGATGGGATAAGTTGTTGAGGCATCCTGAATGAGTGAGTAGGCAGTGCAGAGGGCAAGTAAGTTTAGAGGGGTTTTGGCAGCTGGGAACAGATAAGCAAAGATGTTGCAAACAATGGTGGGAGTTATAGACCATGAGTTGTGAGAGGTGTGTGCAATAGAAGAGATAGATTTGAGTGTAAGTTGGCAGAAAGAAAATTTTGAATCTTAACCTCGTGGCATGTAGCTAGTCATTGACATTCTCCCAGCATTGCTGCTTGTTCCCTCATACATAGAAACAGCACAGGTGACCCTAGACCAGGCTGGCACCATCTGGCCTCTCCTGCCAGCCCTGGACCTCCAAATCCCCATTGGCAAAGTGGGGTGTCAATTTCACTCTGCCATCATATCTGGGGCAGTTTACATGAACCATGTAGGACAGCTCCAAACTGACCAAACCTGACATGATGCACGGCTGGGCTTTAAAGATGGGATTGGTGCCAGGAATCCCAGGAGGCTCTGGGGAGTGATGAGTACTTCTGCCTGTGATGAGAAGGAAGATATAATGAGTGGGGAACTATAGGGACACATGAGCTTGTTAATAAAGCCAGTTGGGAAAATAACACGAAAAATCTCACTCGGGCTCAGGGGCAGAAATCTCCCATGAATCTCAACAAAACTGATACATCGCTAACATCTGGTAAAATTTTGCCCAAGGAAATCAAGGTGAAGGCAGAATTGTTTTCCTTTGGTTGCCACACCTTTTGATGACAGGGGCTTTCTCTGCTTCACTACAGCTTTCCTTCTTTTCTTATGATACTGTTAACCATCATTGATTTGAATTAATTTATTGTAGTCACATGTGTCTAGGTACAGTGAAAAGTTTTGTTTGTGAGCAGTATAGGTAGACCATAGTAAGCAAGGACATACAGATCACAGCGTGCTTAGACAGAGTAAGGCATACAGGTTACACTGCACAGGAGGTGCACGAAGCAAGATCAACACTAACAAGATCAGCATTATTTGAAGTTAGAGAGTCCATTTATCAGTTTAATAACAACGGGGACAAAGCAGTTCTTTAACCTGCTTGTATGTGTTTTCAGGCTTCTGTGTCTTATGCCTGATGGAAGAGGTTGTAGGAGAGCATTACTGGGGTGCGATGGGTCTTTGATGATGTTGGCAGCCGTTCCACTGCAACAAGGAGTGTAAATGGTGTCCATGGATGGAAGGTTGGCTTCCGTGATGGTCTAGGCTGTGCACAGAGCCTTCAGTGGTTTTTGCCTTACCAAGCAGTTATGCACCTGGATGATTTGTTTTCTATGTTGCATCTGAAAATGTTGGTGAGGGTGCTTATGGACATGCAGAATTTCCTAAGCTGCCTGAGGAAAAAGAGCCGTTGTTGTGCCTTCTTGACCATCATAAGATTTGTTGGGGAAGAAAATCATCCTGAGAGATACCATCGGTATTGGTTTAGCTATTCACTGTACAGAACTGCCTGACATTCAATCCAATGGATTGTATTTGACTGACCATGTAACAGTTAACAATGCAACTTGCTTTTCACAACCACCTCCGTAAGAGTTGTTTTGGTTCTAGATTACTTGCTGTATGTGTTAGCAGTGGCAGAGAAGCAGCGAGAAGTTGGTCAACACTGTACTCAGGATCTCACTATTTCCTGGGATATCCTGCCCTGTGTACCCAGAGATTGGCAAGTTGAGAATTAGCTTGTCCAGTCACCTGAAGACACGTGGCTAAAACTTGGGACCTTGAATGGACATCAACCTTAAACAGACAGACAGCCGTGCCAATGACAACAAATTCCTTCCATAATATTAATATTGGATGTGCTCCAATCTTGACAACATTTGAATGCATGTTTTTAATTTGATACTTTACTTTCCTTCAAACTTATAAACTGAAATCACAAAGAAGATAACTGGAAGAACCCAATTTTTGGGTGAATGCCCTAAACAATGTTAATAGTCCATACATAACTAGGGAGGTTCAAGGTTCTGGTTTTGCATCCCAGACTATTGTGAAATGTAGTCAGCATTGCTATAGAGGCCTGAATAAGATACCATGCTAATTTTCAGGTAAATTCTTAGATTGGGTCATGGGTATCTGAAGAGGAAAGGCGTGGACCTCAGATTCCTTAATAGAATTTGGATGGGGAAATATGTACTGGGACCAGGAGCTTTTTTGGGAATAATTTGGAAGATTGTTGCCACAGGAGTATCAGAAGCTCTGAAGGAATGTAGGGCAGAAGTCAAGTTTAGAGCTGAGTAGGGAAGTGATTGGTGGGGTTCTACGTGTCAGGATCATTAGTGAGATCAGAGATTAGAGAACCTGCAACTGGGAATGACAGTGATAATGATCATAAATTAATTGACATGGTATATACAGCTGGACTTCCTGAAGACAACCTGTTCTGGCACGTCTACCTATCTCAGGAAAAGTTAAAGTTGCAGCAAAAGACAATAAGCAGGCATTTATGTGTTAAGAAAAGCAAATTGCCTGCTTCATATGTTTATAAAGGACATCTTTTGCTGATATTTTCCCATTATGGCTGGTGGTGCATTCACAGTAGATGGTGTGTTTGTCTTTCCTGTCCATTGTCTTATATCCTAAGAGGCCTCCATGTCCTTAAAATTGTGCACTACACTCATTCCCCCTGAAGATTTTCTGAAGGTCAGATATCTGCCATCCTTGCTTTCCTTGGTTTATTTTAAATACACCATCCATATGAGCTTGGCAGCAAATTATTGAATTTCTCTGGCAGACTAATTGCACATTAATCATGATGTGGCCACTATTAATATAATTGATAAAATCAGAAAAGCAATTTTGTCTATTATGTCAGATCAGAAAGTACCTCCCAACGAACTCCCATCAAATCTGAGCCAATTCATTTAGCAGGTGCATTTACCAACAATGTTTAGATAAACCATTGCACATTGCAAATTGAAAACAATAAACAAAATTAAACATCCAGAAGCTATGTGCTGCAATTGCAGAAAAATGTACTAAATAAATTAATTTATTCATTAATATTCATTTATAAATAAATTCTGCTTCATGCTTAGTTTTGATTGATTAGAAAGCTAAGGTAATGCTATTAATTAATGTTGCTGTATAAAGAATTCATTGTAACGTTTTAATATGTTGCCTTTGTTGAATCAGTAACTTTATGTATTTTCTTTCTCCCACGAACTGTACAATTGCCAATAAAAGCTTCCATCACCATTAAAATGGCCATTTACTCAGCCCTTCATGTGGATATGCTTACCTCCAAAAATAACAAAGAACCTGAGGCTCTAGTCAAATATGCTAAATCCTTTGATTAATTGAAAACAGAACGATACTCAAAGTCAGAATAAATCATTGAACTCACTGCATTTTCATGCAGCAGTCCAGACAGAAAGCATTTACAAACCTGAGCCATAATAGTATGTCTCCAGAGAAAGATATCAGGCAAGGAAAAAAATTAATAAAAATGACTTGAGATAGCTGTTAGCTTCATTAACTAACAGCTGTCTCTTATAAATTTGCTTCAAATTCAAAAAGCTGGTGTTCTGACCTAAGAGCAAAATACTATAATTAACTTTATTCATCACTGTTGAAAAAAACAGACTGAAGATAAATGTCATTTACGAAAAAACAATCTGTTCATTGCAATCTGAAATTTTACAGATCAAAGTCGCCATTCTCATTCACAATGCTCGTCAACACATTCAGTATTATTTCAATATTTAGTCTGTCGTGAACTGATCAATGACAAAATTCCGAGTTTATGTTATAGCTGTTGACAAAAATATAAGTGCTAGCAGAGAGATTAGTCTCTAGTGATTATTTTGATAAGTTTCTTTAAAATTTAGTCAACAAAACCATTGAAGATTGATGAGTCAAACTAAGCCAGGCCTGGAAGATTTGACAAAAGTGGGATAGCTCCCCCCAGAAGACCACACAGTCTCCTGAAATGCAAATCATGCAGAGCTGATGTTATATGGGAAAATCGTTGTAGTAGAAATGTTTTTATAGGTCATCTATTTCCCAGGGGATTAGGCGTCAATGCAGATCTGGATTTTATAGATTGCCAAGTGCGCAACAGCTTCAACTGTGCATCTATTGATTTCTTTGCGAGAGGAATTCACTGCAAGGAACTAAACCAGAATGGAAATTTGGAAGAAAAAACAAAATTGCAGGAAAAACTCAGCAGGTCTGGCAGCATCTATGGAAAGAATGAAGAATTAATGTTTTGGTATGAGTGACCCTCCTTCAGGACTGATTGTAACGAAGAAAAGGTTGGTATATATGGGAAAATGGAGTTTGGCATCAGTTAGTTCTGCAATACTGCAACATAATAATTAGTAATCCCTTGCAGGAAGGGAAACAGGAGGAGAGGGAAAAAGATTGTCCATGGGTTGGGTGTGGAAAATGCACAAAGTAAGTGAAAATGGGTGAGAAGAGTTATCAGGAGATATAGCATATCAAAATCAATTGTATACATGAATGAACACAGTAAGTAAAATAAAGCAAGTGTGTTAGAAGCACAAATTCAACTTAATAGGTATGGCCTACATTACATAGATGTGACTACAAGCTGGGAATTATTTGAAGCAAAATATTCAAGAGAAAATAAGAAAAGAGGTTCCACAGCAGTGGTGTAAAAGTATACAAATATGAGAGTAGAATGAAGAATTCCAATAAGAGTATTTGAAATAAATCTATAGAAGCCAGTATCCAGTAACCAAAACACCCTTTTTTTTACATGTGGAGAGTCCTAGATACTGATCCAGCCCCCTCAGAGTCAGCTCTCAAAGTGAACAGGGTGTCTGACACTCATGTTTTTATAAATCAGCCAGGGCTCCCCGAGTGGATCAGGTTAACAGCTCCAATCAGGGAACCCATATTCTATGAGGCCCACCTTGCTGACCTCATTGCAATCACTAGAGTAATCAGTCACAAAAAATTAATGTGTAGAATTAAGGAGAAGTAAAGGATTGATACACAAGAAGTGTGTTTCCTAAAAGGAATCTAGTTGTTGTAAGGCAGTGGGGGAATGGTTTTGAGAAAATGGAGTGGGAAATCTTAATTTTTACAGAAAATGGGAGAAGCAGAACCACTCAAGCAGTGAAGGTAATAAATTTAAACAGTACATTCAGTAGTTTCTCGGACAATGGTTACAAAGTTCAGATGTGTAGCACAGCTAAGGATAATGCTCCAGAAGACAAATGTCTCCAATTGTTTCCAGTGTGGCCCAGGCATTGTACCACACTATGTAAGGCACATGCACAGGTGTCCCCTGTATGAAACAGGAGCAGGCCAAGTGATGCCATCACGATGCCATTCAGTGCCACTCTCTGATATGATACCCAACTTCAAAGTATTAATCATAGAAGTCCATTGAGCACATTTGCCTGGTACTTACCCAAGGAAAAGTATGAGCTATAAAAAAGACCTAACTTGAAATATTATGCAGCCAACTTGCAGATAGTGATGATCAAGTTCTACCATTGCAAAAATATTTTGGAATTTTAGAGGACATGTTAAGTTCTTGGATTTGGCAGAGAATGTTGTCACATTGGCACAGCAGGGCAAATGGTTTGTTTGTATTTTCATACAAAGGCTACAACGGGGATGGAGCCTGGGGAGATTGTTTCTCTGGAACTGTCATACAACAGACGATACAGAGGATACAGACAGAGCAGACTCTGTATGATGCTCTCTGTTAAGTACCAATCAGACTTTGGCAAGCCCTTTGAAAATAACAGGAGCTTGTGTGGCAGGCCAATCATTGTAACCCAAATCTCAATGTATGTGATTATTAGCAGTCTTCTGTATGCTGCCCCATTGATATTTTCACACTGATTACTTTGTAGCAGTACTTAATAAAAACCGGAAGAACTGCGGATGCTGTAAATCAGGGACAAAAACAAAGTTGCTGGAAAAGCTCAG
>NC_063337.1:77775189-77802532 GCF_021869965.1 Rhincodon typus
TCTGAGGAAGGGTCACCGGACCCGAAACGTTAACTCTGTTTTCTCCTTCACAGATGCTGCCAGACCTGCTGAGCTTTTCCAGCAATTTTGTTTTTGCTGCAGCAGTACTTGTCTGCCATCTTGCTTTCCAGTGAACTGGTAAGCGAAACTGCCTTTAACTCAGAGTGACTGTGCTTACTCGTGCTTCATAATTCATCACGTGCAGTCCCCGGCTGTATTATGAACCTGTCTGGGCAGTGCCAGTATTTGACCTGGTGTCTACAACTGTCAGACCAAACATATGCTATTGCTTCGTCTTCCTTCTCCTGTGGAGGGAGGGGGCAGTTCTTGGGTGTCTGAAAGAGAGGTAGGGTAAAGTAAGTGGTCCATGGTTACACCATCAGCTGCTTCCTCATCGAATTAGGTAGCAGGGTGCGTGTGAGCTGGGATTTGAGGAGTTTCATAAGGTAGGAATGTAATTTCACTCTCAGTGTTATCAGTGATACCAGATATCAGGGGCTCCGTGACAGCCGGATCCATGATGTAGGAACCACTAAGGAGTTGCATGCTCCTTGTACCCATCAGCTTTTCTCTGTTCTTTTCTAAATTGTGCCATTTGGTCTCCTGCAAGTGCAAGCGAACAACATTAGTTATTGTGGGCATTGTGTTTCAGTGATGTTATGAAGTGAATTAGTCTCAAAGAACCATTTAAAAGGCATCTGTACGGGCACATGAAGAATAATTTAGAGGTATATGGGTCAAATGCTGACAAATAGGACTAGATTCATTTATGATACCTGGTCAACATGAATGAGTTGGACCGAAGGCTCTGTTCCATGCTGTATATGCCTATGACTCTATGACTATGGCCAGAAGTGAGAAAAACAAGTGAAATCAAGCCTACAAATTTGAAATGGAAAGAATTTCTCTGAATTTTTCAGTAACAAGGTGATGATTTGGAGAGAAGATAGGATTTTGTTTTGAAAACTTTCAACTTGTATGATATTTAGATGGCTTGGTTTACTTTATTTCTTTCTTTCTCTTGTGGATGAAACATCTATACCATTGATAAAGCCAAATCTGCAGCAACGTGGGTGAATGTTTCTGTGAGTGGTCACTATGTTAAATTAGAATAAATGTCAGAATTCATTCTGACATCTGACGTGTCCAATAGTAACTGCAGCTAGGATCATAACAAGAGTCCATTGGGAATCTTGGTCAGAGCAGAACAGAGATACAAAAGACAAGACAAGCCCCTTGGTGCTATCCAATGTATGATTGTTTAAAGATCCAATATTCCAATGTTAGGGAATAGATGAATGAATGGTTGTGTGGATGAGTCAGTGAATGAACAGGTGGGTAGGTGAGGTGGATATTGGGTGAGTTTGGTGACTTAAGTTGGATAAGTTGGTAGGTGCACAGGATTGCTGAGTTAGATAGTATGCATGGGATGGGTAGGTTTGCAATGTGGGCAGGATGAGTGAGGTGATGAGAGAAGAAGGTGGGTAGGATGAATGAGTTTGGTCGGGGTGAATAGATGAGTTTGATAAGGTGGGTAGGTGCAATAGATGGGATGAGTAGGATGGGTGGTAAGGCAGATAGGTGGTTAGCTGGGAGTGAGCACCTGTTTTTTGGAGTGTGGGAGTTGTCAGCCCTGTTTGGAGCCTAGTTGGGTTGTGAGAAGTAGACACATCTGAAAGGGTAGTCGGGTGGCTCGTGATGTAGTCATTTCAGATCAAAGGGATTAAGTTAAGTGTAGGTTAGCTGGTGAGGTGTAATTGGGCTGATTTGTGTTCGGAGTAGTTTAGCTGGTAAGATGCAAAAAGGTTAGAGTGATAATTAGGTCGAGGAAGTACCTGGATCAGGTCATGTCAGATCAGGTCAGGAAAAGTCAGGTGATCAACTGGGGATAGCTGGGTTGGGGCCAGACCAATGCCTGTGAAGGGTACTCATGTGATCATAAGGAAAAGACAAATTTGGCCGGGGTAGTTGGGCGATCAATGGTGTTCATCAGAAGAGTCAGTAGAGTGAATGATTGGGGGCTAGTTCTGGGTTTACCCCAATTTTAGACCAAGCATAAATCTGCCTTGTCAACAATTCCTGGGTAACTACCCAGGAAAGATTTGCAGATCTGTCTGAAATCTCTGACTCTACTACAAAGTCAGAGACATTCAGTGAGACTCAGGGGAGAAGGGGAATTGCTAATCATAACTTTCTGGTCAATTCCCAAATAGGTAGTATGTCAGGGTTTCCACGGGGTGGTGGCATGCAGCTTCAGTCATTATGCAGTTTCCAACGATCCAGGGACCAGAGAATATGACTCAATGACTCAATATTAGATTTAGAAAGTGTGATTCACAAATCAAGGTTTTAAATTTAATTAAGTCAAAACTGAAAAGTATGAGAAATAAATTGATGTCTTAGAATGTATTTGTTCATGATGCACGGGCATCCCTGGCCAGGCCAACATATATTACCTGACTCTAATTGCCCTTAAGAAGTTGGTGGTGAGGTGACACTTTGAGTCACTGCATCTTTAGGATGTAGGGCACCCACAGTGCTGCTAAGAATGGAGTTCCAGCATTTTGACCCACTGACATTGATGGAATGGTGATTCAGGTAGAATAGGCAAGTAAGTCGCCCATGGACCTTTTCACCCAGCAATTCATTGCAAAAACAGGAAGAAAAGGATCCATTTCTCTCCAGGTTCAACTTTCTCAATTACACCCCTTTTTATCATCCCTCTTGATACCCCTCTGAGGGGTAAATGCCTCTCAAATTATCCATAAAGTGATGGGAATGACTGTTTACTTTGACCATACAACTTAAACAATGATGCCTACTTCATTGCCCCATCAAATGTGACATTGTTTGGGTTGGAGGGGTGGCAGATTCAGGTGTCATACAATTTTGCAAAATTATCCTCTGACTCCATTTTGTATGTCTACAGATCATATGGGTTTCCCAACTTCTCATTCTCACCCATTACCCACCTGCTCCATTGCCATCAGATGCCCCTGATTGTCTGTGGGATTCTCTCCCCCAGATGGCAGAGGAGACTCCATCATTGAGTATATTCAAGAGTAAAATTGATATATCTCAATATATTAAAAACATATCAAACAGTCAGGGCAAGCAGGAAGAAAGCAGTGTAATGAGGTGGGACCGATAAATTAACCTGCATTTATTTCAATGCAAAGGCCTAACATGTAAGGCAAATGAACTCGGAATGGTTGGGAACATGGGACTGGGATACCATAGCAATTACAGAGACATGGCCCAGGGATGGACAGGACTGGCAGCTTTCAATGTTCCAGCTTTTAGATGCTATAGGAAGTAAAGAAAGAGGGGCAAGAGAGGAAGAGAGGATATCTTTAGGAAAATGTCCAGGGACGTTATTTGGTTGGAACTGAGAAATAAGAAAGGGGGCTATTGGGTTTCTATAGTAGAATCCTTATTGTACTGTAGATGCCCCATTAGATCCCTTTTATATTTGTAAGGAGATCTCAGTTATATGTAAGAATACTAGTATGGTTATGGTAGGAGATTTAACATTCAAAACATACACTGGGACTGCCATAGTGTTAAGGGCTTGGATGGAGAGATATCTGTGAAGTGGGTACAAGAAAATTTTTTGATTCAGTGTGTGGATGTACCTACTACAGCTGGTATGAAACCTGCCCTACTCTTGGGAAATAAGGCAGGACAGGTGACTAAGGGGTCAGTGGGGGAGCACTTTGGAGCCAGTGACCATAATTCTATTAGTTTTAAAATAGTGATGGAAAAGGATAGATTGGATGTGAAAGTTAAAGTCTAAATTGGAGGAAGGCCAATTTGGATGGTATTAGGCAATAAATTTCAAGAGTTGATTGGGGTTGCATGTTCACAAGTAAAGGGATGGCTGGAAAATTGAAAGCTTTCAAAAATGAGATGACGAGAGTCCAGAGACTGTATGTTCCTATTAGAGTGAAGGGCAAGGCTGGTAGGTGCAGGGAATGCTGGATGACTAGAGGAATTGAGGTTTTAGCCAAGAATAAGAAGGAAGCATATGTCAGGTACAGACAACAGGGATCGAGTGAATCCCTAGAAGAGTGTAATGGCAGTAGGAGTATACCCAAGAGGGAAATCAGGAGGGCAAAATGGCAACATGAGATAGCTTTGGCAAATAGGATTAAGGAGAATCCATACAAATACATTAAGGACAAATAAGTAACGAGGGAGAGAATAGAGCTCCATAAAGATCAACAAGGCCACCTATGTGTGGAACCACAGGAGATGGGGGAGATACTAAACATGTATTTTGCATCAGTGTTTACTGTGGAGAAGAATATGGCAATACAGAACAAGGGGAAATAAATAGCAACATCTTGAAAAATGTCCATATTAGATAGGGGGAGGAGCCGGACGGCTTAGCCCACATAAAGGTGGAAGAATCCCCAGGACCTGATCAGGTTACCCTAGAACTTTGTGAGATGTGCTGGCTGAGATATTTGTATCATTGTTAGCCACAGGTGAGGTGGTGAAAGACTGGAGGTTGGATACCGTGGTGCCACTTTTTAAGAAAGGTAGTAAGGAAAAGCCAGGGAACTATAAACTATTGAGCCTGACATTGGTGGTGGGGAATTTGTTGGAGGGAATCCTGAGGGACAGGATTTACATGTATTGGAAAGACAAGGACTGATTAGGGATTATCAACATGGCTGTGTGCATGAGAAATCATGTCTCATTAACTTGATTGAGTTTTTTGAAGAAGTAACAAACAGGATTGATGAGGGCAGAGCAGTTGACATGATCAATATGGATTTCATTAAAGCGTTCAACAAGGTTCCTCATGGTAGACTGGTTAGCAAGATTACATCACATGCAATACAGGGAGAACTAGCCATTTGGATACAGAACTGGCTCGAAGGTAGAAGACAGAGGGTGGTGGTGGACGGTTGCTTTTCAGACTGGAAGCCTATGACCTGTCGTGTGCCACAAGAATCGGTGCTGAGTCCACTGCTTTTTGTCATTTATGTAAATGATTTGGATGTGAACATCAGAGGTATAGTTAGTACTTTTGCAGATGACACCGAACTTAGAGGTGCAGTGGACAGTGAACAAGATTACCCAAGGGTATAATGGGATCTTGATCAGATGGGTCAATGGGCAAAGGATTGGCAGCTGGAGTTTAGATAAATGTGAGATGCCGCATTTTGGAAATGCAAATCAGGGCAGGACTTAGACACTTAATGGTAAGGTCCTGGGGACTATTGCCGAACAAAGAGACCTTGGAGTGCAGGTTCATAGTTTAGGTTAGCTTGTTCAGTTTGTTTTGGCCAATTTTCTGTCAAGCCTGATTTCTCCACTTGGGGATCAAGCTAAAATGTCTGATTTTGGGCCTGTAGAAACTCGACCACAGTTCCTGTGATATTTTATTTAATCTCAGAGACCAAATGAAACAGGTAATGTATTTAACTTTTATCCTTGGGCTGGTCTTACAGCATCCAACAGTTTATACTTTGTGTATTTGTTCGAATATTTGTTTTTGCCAGATTCACTGAAATGATCATATAATTATACTAAAAACACATCACTTGCAGGCATTTCTTAACTTAGGCAACTGGCATACCCAAACATCATTATTTATATTGTAAAAGACTGCAGCCAAAATCGCATTGATTTTCTTTCAGGAGCATCAATGTGAAGGCGAGAGTAGGAAGATAGCCTGAATGCATGACTGGGAGGGAAGGGGTGAGGAGGCTCCATATAACTCTGACAGCTGTGTAAAAAATGTGATGACAATCTTACAATCAGATGTAGCAATAGGCTGGGAGCTGGGGGCTGGGGGCTGGGGCGAGGGTTGGGGCTGAGGCTAGGGTTAGGACTGAAGGCACATGGGTAGAACATTGCAGGGTGGGGGAGGGTTAATGATCTCCCACAACAGAAGGTTGATTGGTGGTCAGCAATAGCCCTCAGTCTAATCTTTTCCTTGGCATAACCTGCTGTCGGTGGGTTAAAGTAATGCAGACTGTGACTTCTGCTTCACTGAGAGGAATCCAATCCTCTGAAGTCAATTGTCAACCAGGTTGGCCAGCAGCTCTGACTGACCCATTGGTGTCAATGATAGGGCATATGTATGGCTGGTCCTGTAAGCAGCTTCAGGAAGAATGAAGGCACATTGGAACTCAGACTCATGTAAGTTGTGGGCATTGGATGGGGAAGATTTGTTCACATTAGGGAGGGCTTTGTTCAAAAGAACAGTCTGCCCATTTTTGCCCACTTGCTCATGCCAACTATATAATAGCACAGACAGTGTAATAGTGAGGTCAACTGAGTTCTAGTAATTTTACTTATTCACTTACGCTGTACCTTTCAACACACTCCCGTGCCTCAAATCATTGAAGGGATGAGTGAGTTGGTGAAATACTAGCCAGCCTGTATTATTTTACATGCTTCCCCCTTCCCATACCTCACCTTATGGAAAACGCACAAGGTAGAGGCATGCAAAATCCATCTCACCTCACCTTTTTTCCATGAGGAACATGGGACATTCCATTCTCTTGCATGTATGTTACACATGTTCATTGATGTTCCTCAGACATAAGGACATAAAGCTAGAAAGCAATGCTTGGATGATGGTGTATATCTGTAACAGATTCCTTATACAAGTAATTGATACCACGGAAGCATAAATTTAGCAATTTGAATCTGAAGTGATTGAAGCAGATGCACTTAGTTTGCTTAATGCTATTTTTATAACTTTATCATGAAAGGTTGTTGATGTTAGTTCTAATTACTAAAGAAGGGTCCTGTGTACTTAATGCTGTTTCCAAAACTATTTGCAAATGATCGTTTGCCTTGGAAGCTAGCTGGAACCTTCAGAATTACGATCTGCTGTTGTAATTATCAGTATTTACAATAGAAAATTATACTTTGATACACTGTTAAAAACAACACCCAGTTAATTTGGAAATGGAAACAAATTCTCATAAATTCTCATTGCAAAGGCAAATTCCTTTCATCATTCTCCCCCATGTCGAGTGGTCCATGTTTATGTCGGTTTCCATGGCTCATACCTGGTGGTTGTGGTCACCAGGCTGTCATCAAAGGTTATAGTCTGAGGAGAGACACTCCACACCAAGCTGGGCTGACCAGGGTACTCTACAGCCTTACTAGCTGCTGCAAGCATATTGGAAGAAATCACATGTTGATATCCAACCTGTTTGGCCACATTACAAATATACCTTCCTGGAGTGGGACTTGAACCAGAGACAGGGTGCTACCCATTACAGTGAAAGACTTGCTAACACTATACTTCACAAATTCTCTCCTGTCGTGACCCTAATTTCAAGCTTTGAAAATTGTTGTCACCCTTCAATGAGGAATGAAAGAAGGAGGTGTTGAAGGGTTGAGGGAAGGGTCACTGTTAGAGGAGGTGCCTCTTCGAGGGGTAAACTGCTGACCTAACTCAGTCAGTGTTCAAAAGTGGCCATTGCTGCCTCAGGGCTTGCAATCCCATAATTTCAAATTGTGGCTCCACATGGGGACCCCAATTCTATTTTAGGAAACTCTTAGTCAAGGACATGCCTGTGCATCGAAATCTATCCCATCCCATAGAATTTCCATTTCTGTGAAACACGTGGTGAATCTGGAAAACATGATGAAATATCACAGATAAAGATAATTCCCACATTTAATCAGACGGTATTGGAAAAACTTGGAAAGCACCAGACCTGCTAAATTTCTCCAGCATTTTCTGCTTTCATTTCAGTTTTCCAGCACCTGCAGTATTTCCCTTTTCAATTAGTCGTTTTGCCAGATTGTGAAGATCGAACACTGAGTCAGAAGCAGAATTTGTTAAAGCTTTGCTGAAAATTTACTAGGAAATAGAGACGCGCTTTTAAAAAAAAATGTTTTTCTCCACATTTTGTTTCACCGAATAAGAACAAAGAACAAAGAACAAACAAAATTACAGCACAGGAACAGGCCCTTCGGCCCTCCAAGCCTGCGCCGATCCAGATACTCTACCTAAACCTGTCGCCTATTTCCCAAGGATCTATATCCCTCTGCTCCCTGCCCATTCATGTATCTGTCTAGATACATCTTAAATGATGCTATTGCGCTCGCCTCTACCACCTCCGCTGGCAATGCATTCCAGGCACCCACCACCCTCTGCGTAAAGAACTTTCCATGCATATCTCCCTTAAACTTTTCCCTTCTCACCTTGAAATCGTGATCCCTAGTAATTGAGTCCCCCACTCTGGGAAAAAGCTTCTTGCTATCCATCCTGTCTATACCTCTCATGATTTTGTAGACCTCAATTAGGTCCCCTCTCAACCTCCGTCTTTCTCGTGTAAATAATCCTAATCTACTCAACCTCTCTTCATAGCTAGCACCCTCCATACCAGGCAACATCCTGGTGAACCTCCTCTGCACCTTCTCCAAAGCATCCACATCCTTTTGGGAATGTGGTGACCAGAACTGTATGCAGTATTCCAAATGTGGTCGAACCAAAGTCCTATTCAACTGTAACATGACCTGCCAACTCTTGTACTCAATACCCTGTCCAATGAATGAAAGCATGCCGTATGCCTTCTTGACCACTCTATCGACCTGCGTTGCCACCTTCAGGGTACAATGGACCTGAACACCCAGATCACTCTGTGCATCAATTTTCCTCAGGGCTTTTCCATTTATCACATAGTTCGCTCTTGAATTGGATCTTCCAAAATGCATCACCTCGCATTTGCCTGGATTGAACTCCATCTGCCATTTCTCCGCCCAACTCTCCAATCTATCTATATTCTGCTGCATTCTCCGACAGTCCCCTTCACTATCTGCTACTCCACCAATCTTAGTGTCATCTGCAAACTTGCTAATCAGACCATCTATACCTTCCTCCAGATCATTTATGTATATCACAAACCAACAGTGGTCCCAACACGGATCCCTGTGGAACACCACTGGTCACAGTTCTCCATTTTGAGAAACTCCCTTCCACTACAACTCTCTGTCTCCTGTTGCCCAGCCAGTTCTCTATCCATCTAGCTAGTACACCCTGGACCCCATGTGACTTCACTTTCTCCATCAGCCTACCATGGGGAACCTTATCAAATGCCTTACTGAAGTCCATGTATATGACATCTGCAGCCCTTCCCTCATCTATCAACTTTGTCACTTCCTCAAAGAATTCTATCAAGTTGGTAAGACATGACCTTCCCTGCACAAAACCATGCTGTCTATCACTAATAAGCCCATTTTCTTCCAAATGTAAATAGATCCTATCCCTCAGTATCTTCTCCAGCAGCTTCCCCACCACTGACGTCAGGCTCACTGGTCTATAATTACCTGGATTATCCTTGCTACCCTTCTTAAACAAGGGGATAACATTAGCAATTCTCCAGTCCTCCGGGACGTCATCCGTGCTCAAGGATGCTGCAAAGATATCTGTTAAGGCCCCAGCTATTTCCTCTCTCGCTTCCCTCAGTAACCTGGGATAGATCCCATCCGGACCTGGGGACTTGTCCACAAAAATGCCTTTTAGAATACCCAACACTTCCCCCCTCCTTATGCTGACTTGACCGAGAGTAATCAAACATTTATCCCTAACCTCAACATCCGTCATGTCCCTCTCCTCAGTGAATACCGACGCAAAGTACTCACTAAAAATCTCACTCATTTTCTCTAACTCCTCGCATAGCTTCACTCCTTTGTCCTTGAGTGGGCCGACTCTTTCTCTAGTTACCCTCTTGCTCCTTATGTATGAATAAAAGGCTGTGGGATTTTCCTTAACCCTGTTTGCTAAAGATATTTCATGACCCCTTTTAGCCCTCTTAATTCCTTGTTTCAGATTGGTCCTACATTCCCGATATTCTTCCAAAGCTTAGTTTGTTTTCAGTTGCCTAGACCTTATGTATGCTTCCTTTTTCCTCTTTGCTAGTCTCACAATTTCACCTGTCATCCATGGTTCCCTAATCTTGCCCTTTCTATCCCTCATTTTCACAGGAACATGTCTGTCCTGCATTCTTATCAACCTCTCTTAAAAAGCCTCCCACATATCAAATGTGGATTTACCCTCAAACAGCTGCTCCCAATCCACATTCCCCAGCTCCTGCCGAATTTTGCTATAGTTGGCCTTCCCCCAATTCAGCACTCTTCCTTTAGGACCACTCTCATCTTTGTCCATTAGTATTCTAAAACTTATGGAATTGTGATCACTATTCCCAAAGTAATCCTCTACTGAAACTTCAACCACCTGGCCGGGCTCATTCCCCAACACCAGGTCCAGTATGGCCCCTTCCCAAGTTGGACTATTTACATACTACTCAAGAAAACCCTCCTGGTTGCTCCTTACAAATTCTGCTCCATCTAAACCCCTAATACTAAGTGAATCCCAGTCAATGTTGGGAAAATTAAAATCTCCTATCACCACCATCCTGTTGCTCCTACATCTTTCCATAATCTGTCTACATATTTGTGCCTCTATCTCACGCTCGCTGTTGGGAGGCCTGTAGTACAGCCCCAACATTGTTACCGCACCCTTCCTTTTTCTGAGCTCTGCCCATATTGCCTCACTGCTCGAGTCCTCCATAGTGCCCTCCTTCAGCACAGCTGTGATATCGTCTTTGACCAGTAATGCAACTCCTCCACCCCTTTTACTTTGCTCTCTAACCCGCCTGAAGCATGTATATATCCTGGGATATTTATTTGCCAATTTTGCCCTTCCCTCAACCAAGTCTCAGTAATAGCAATAACATCATACTGACAGGTACTAATCCAAGCCCTAAGTTCATCTGCCTTACCTACTACACTTCTCGCATTAAAACAAATGTACCTCAGACCACCTGTCCCTCTGCGTTCATCATCTGCTCTCTGCCTAATCTTCCCCTTAGTCACACTGACTTCATTATCTAGTTCCTTACAGGCTTTAGTTACTAACTCCTTGCTGTTCACTATCCTCCTCATTTGGTTCCCATCCCTCGCCACATTAGTTTAAACCCTCCCCAACAGCATTAGCAAAAGCACCCCCTAGGACATTGGTTCCAGTCCTGCCCAGGTGTAGACCGTCCGGTTTGTAATAGTCCCACCTCCCCCAGAACAGGTCCCAATGTCCCAAAAATCTGAACCCCTCCCTCCTGCACCATCTCTCAAGCCACTCATTTATCCTGCCTGCCTATTCTTTTATTTCTACTCTGACTAGCACGTGGCACAGGTAGCAATCCTGAGATTACTACCTCTGAGGTCCTACTTTTTAACTTGGCTCCTAACTCCCTAAATTCTGCTTGTAGGACCTCATCCCATTTTTTACCTATATCATTGGTGCCTATATGCACCACGACAGCGGGCTCCCCCTTCAGAATGTCCTGCAGTCGATCTGAGACATCCCTGACTCATGCACCTGGGAGGCAACATGCCACGCGGGAGTCTCGTTTTTGACCACAGAACTGCCTATCTACTCCCCTTACAATTGAATCCCCTGTGACTATAGCCCTTCCACTCTTTTTCCCGCCCTTCTGTACAGCAGAGCCAGCCACGGTGCCATGAACTTGGCTACTGCTGCCTTCCCCTGGTGAGCCATCTCCCCCAACAGTATCCAAAACGGTATACCTGTTTTGGAGGGAGATGACCATAGGGGACACCTGCACTGCCTTCCTGCTTTTTTTCTGCCTTTTGGTCACCCATTCCCTTTCTCCCTCAGCAATCTTAATCTGCGGTGTGACCAATTTGCTGAACGTGCTATCCACGACTTCCTCAGCATCGTGGATGCTCCAAAGTGAGTCCATCCACAGCTCCAGAGCCGTCATGCGGTCTAACAAGAGCTGCAGCCGGACACACTTCCTGCACGTGTAGGAGTCAGGGACATCAGCTGCGTCCCTGAGCTCCTACATTGAACATGAGGAGCATAACACGGGTCTGGGATCTCTTGCCATTTTTAATCTTAAGCTTAACTTAGTCCTACTATATTATCAAATAGTAGATAAATGAAATGAAAAAATTTTGTACCAAATCACTCTACTTACCAGCACATGATAAAAAAAAGAAAAAGAAAAACACTTACCTTATCAACACACATCAGAGTCTTTTTTTTTGGTCAGAGGAGGAAGGCGGGTGGGAACTACATGTGTAATGTCTCGGGTTTAGCCAATGCCCAAATATATCAGTTCACTCACGTTCCGAGAGCGCAATTCGACCGCTCCCACTCAGCTCCGCTGCCGAAATGAAGAACTTACCTTCCCAGCAGCCCCCTGGTCCTCGCTGTCACCGCTCCCGCCGCTGCTGCAAAAAATGGAGGCCACTGATTGCACGAGGTAAGTTTTTAACTGGGAAACTTACCTCCCGGCAGGCCCCTGGTCCTCGCTCTCACCGCTCCCGTTGCTGCTGCTGCAAAAAAGGAATATTGCTGTATATTACAAGAAGTTTCAATATATTTGATTTTGTGAACGATAAGCAAATTAAATATCACTTCCACGCACTTAAATATTTGACATGAGGTTTGCAGTTTAACTTTGGCTTCCGTTTATTTTGCAGCACAACAGTGCACACCAATGAGAAGATAGCAGTAATTCAGTTGACTGAATCCAAGACATAGAAGTATGTCAATAAATACTGCTGTGTGTTCAATGTCAAAGATGTGACCTTATAGAGGTTTATAACATCATGGGGGGAATGGATAGGGTTAATGGTATGTGTCTTTTCACCAGGATGGGCGATTTCGAGACGAGGGGGCATATTTTTAAGGTGAGAGGAGATTTAAAAAAAGTCATGAGGGCAATTTTTTTAAACACAGAGGGTAGTTTGCATGTGGAAAGAATTTCCTGAGAAAGTTGTGGATGCAGACACAGTTACAATATTTAAAAGACACTTAGATAATTACATGAATAAGAAGGTTTTGGAGGGATATTGTCCAGAATGGGACTAGTTAGTTTGGGATTATGTTCGGTGTGGACTGGTTGGACCGAAGGGTCTGTTTCCATGCTGTAGGCCTCTATGAAAGTTCCTTTACTTAGGTGCCTGTATTAAAACATAACAGGGCAACATGTTGAGAGCCCTTCCTATTTTCAAAACCAATAATGCATATACTCAATCACTTCCCAAAAGTACTTTGAGTAACATTACGATCTAATTTCTCAAAATTTCTTTTGAATTCTTCAAATATCTGCCATGACTTCAATGTTAAAGTTATGAAATCCCCAGTGAAATAGTATAAATGAAATCAGACTTCATTGGTTTACTCAAGTCCTGTAGAAATTCCAAAGAGAAAGTTATCGCAGGTTTGTAGGGTTTGGAATGGAGTTTGGAAAGGCTTATATGAAAGTAGTTTTGCTATACTATTCTCTTGTTAGAAGGCAACATCCTGCAGCCTTTAACCAACTGTGACCCAGAGTTTCCTGTTGCCAATCATTTCGATTCTGCACTCTTTCCCTCCACAGATGCCGTCTGACTTGTTCAGTTTTTTCCAGGATTTTTTGTACTTATTTTAGTATTCTACCTTACTCCAACTCTAACTATCCTGTCCTTGGCCTGCCACAGTGTTCCAATGCATTTGAATACAAATTGAGAAACAACATATTATCTTTCTAACCCATTGTAACACTAGGATACATCAACAATTAATCAATGGCAGGGAATGCCCATCTTAGAAGATAGCACATAAAACATAGAATGTAGAACAGTATAGCACAGGAACAAGCCCTTTGGCCTACCATGCCTGTGCCGAACATGATGCAATTCTAAACTAATCCAATTTGCCTGTAATGGTCCATATCCCTCTATTCCCTGCCTGTTCATGTGTCTTAATGCCTCTTAACGTATCTGCTCTACCCCTTCCCTTGGCACCACATTCCAGGCATCTACCACCCTCTGAGTATAAAACCTTTCCTTGCACATCACCTTTAAACTTTTCCCCTCTCACTTTAAATGCATGCCCACTAATGTTTGACATTTCCACCTTGGGAGAAAGACTCTGATTATTCATCTTATCCATGCCTCTCATAATTTTATGTACTTCTATCAGGTTGCCCCTCAGCCTCTGATGCTTTGGAAAAAACATTCCAATTTTGTCTAACCTCTCCTAATAGCTAATACATTCCAATCCAGGCAATATCTTCGTAAACATCTTTTGCACCCTCTCCAAAGTGCCCACATTCTTCCTACAGTGTGACAACCAGAACTGAATACATACTCCAAAAGTGGCCTCACTGAAGTCTTATGCAGTTGCAGTATAACTTTCCAATTTTTAGACTCAAAAACCCAACCAATAAAGCCAATCATGCTATATGCCTTCTTTACCACCTGATCCACCTAGGTTGCCACTTTCAGGGAGCTATGTGCTTGCACCCCAAGATCCCTTGGTACATCAATGCTCCTAAGGGTCCTGCCATTTATTGTGTACTTTCCTCTTACAGTTGACCTCCCAAAATGCATCACCTCACACTTGTCCAGATTAAACTCCATCTACCATTTCGCCGCCCAACATTCCAATTGATATACATCCTGCTGTATCCTTTGATAATCTTCCTCGCTAACCATAACTTCATCAATTTTCATGCTGTCTGCAAACTTGCTAATCAGATCACCTACATTTTCATCTGAATCATGTATATATCTACTACAAACAACAGGGGTCCTGTCACTGATCCTTGTGAAATCTTCTGGTCAGAGACATTCAGTCAGAAAAATACTCCTCCACGACTACCCACTGTATCCTATGACCAAGCAAATTTTGTATCCAACTTGCCAACTCACCCTAGATCCTATGTGACTCTATCTTCTGGACGAGGCTACCAAGAGGGATCTTGTCAAAAGCTTCAGTAAAATCCATGTTGACAACATTCACTGTCCTCTGCTCATCAATCATCATCGTCACTTCCTGAAAAAACTCAATCAAGTTTGTGAGACAAGGCCTCCCCTGCATAAAACCATGTCAACTATTCCTTATAAGTCCATTCTTCTCCAAATGAGAATAAATCCTATCCCAAAGATCCTGTCTAATAATTTCCTTACCATTGATGTAAGGCCTTATTGACTTATTATTTCCTGAATTATCCCTATTGCCCTTCTTAAACAAAGGAACAACATTGGATATTCTCCACTCTTCTCGGACCTCACCGGTGGCTAAAGAGGATGCAAGGATCACTGTCAAGGCCCCATCAATCTCCTCCCTTGCCTCCCTAAGCACCTTGGGATAGATTCCATCAGGCCCTGTGGATTTGCCTACCTAATGTTTTTCAAGACACTCTCAATACCTGCTCCTTCTTAATATCAATATGTCCCAGAATATCAACAAGCCTTTCCCTAATCTTAGCAACATCCATGTCCTTATCCTTGGTGAGTACCATTGTCAAGTACATATTAAGACCTCACCCACTTCGTCTGGCTCTATGCATGCATTCCCTCCTTTGTCCTTGAGTGGACCAGCCCTTTCCCTGGTCAGCCTCTTTTTCCCAATAAATATGTAAAATTCCTTGGGAGTCTCCTTAATCTTATTTGCAAAGGACATGTCATGGTCCCTTATAGACCTCCTAATTTCATGCTTACACTCTTTTCTGCTTAATTTACTAGTCTCAAGGGTCTTGCTTGATTTCACTTTCCATATGCTTCCTTTTTTTGCTTTTTGAATAATTTTTAAAATATTGTTTGACATCCAAGATTTCTGAATCTTGCCATTATTGCCTTTCATCTTCATGGGAACATGTTGATCCTGAACTCCAATCAACTGGCCTTTAAGAAACTCCTACCTGTCAGATGTGGATTTACTTTCAAACAGCTGCCCCCAATCCAATTTCTTCAGTTCCTCCCGAATATTGTTGTAATTAGCCTTCCCCAATCTAGCACTTTCACCCAAGGACCAGTCTTATCTTCAGTCATAAATTTCTTTAAAAATTATGGAGTTATGATCTCTGTTCCTGAGTTGCCCTTCCATTGAAACTTCGATCACCTGGCCAGATTCAGTCCCCAGTACAAGGTCCAATATGGCCCCTTTCTCCAGTTGGACTTATTACATATTGTTTCAAGAAAACCTCCTGGCTGCTCCCAACAGGTTCTGCCATATCTAAGCCTCTGATCCTAAGGGATCCCAGTCAATGTTGTGGAAGTTAAAATCATCCACTACAACATCCCTGTTTTTTTTTACATGTTTCCATCATCTATTTGCATATCTGTCCCTAAAATTCCTACTGGTTATTGTGGAGGTCTAGCGCAGTGACTGCGCCTTTCTTATTTCCAAATTCTCCTGTTATGGCCCTGCTGGATGAGGCCTTCAAGATGTCCTCTGTTAGTACAGATGCTATGTTCTCCTTAATCAGTAATACAACTTCTCAGGGTACACTCCATAAGCAGCGAATGCATGGCAACTTCCTTCCATGGATGCTGGTACTGGACATGTACCAGCCTCATGACACATCTCTGATCTTCTTACAGGATGGTTCTGCAAGTCAATACTACACCGGCACTTTGAATTAAAACGCAGCTGCAAGGACATTTTGCAGCACCCACCTCACAGATGGGGATAGGCTGCATTTCAGAGCTTCACCCTCGCTCACTTACTGTTCACCTTGCTCCTACTTGGATGCTCATGGCACCTCTGGAATGCTTTGCCTTTTTGAGCCTCACTCCTTCAGGCTGTGAAGCCAAATTCCAAATGAACACCACCTACAAGTTTGCTGACGACATCACCGTAGCAGGCCACTCATCAAACAACACTGAGTCAGAATGCAGAGAGGAGATAGAGTGCTTGGTGTCATGGTGCAATGATAACTGTCACAATGTTGGATAAACAAAAGAACAGATCATTGATTTCAGGAAGATAGGAAGAGGACACACCCCTATTTTCACCAACAGAGCTGAGGTGGAAAGGGTCAAGAGCATCAAGTTCCTAAGAGTGACGATAACCAACAATCTGTCCTGGACCTCCCACACAGATGCGACAGTCAAGAAGGCACGGCAATGCCTCTTCTACCTCCCGCAGCTTGGGATATTCGGCATATCCATTAGGACCCTCACCAACTATTACAGATGCACCATAGAAAGCACACTATCCAGGTGCATAATGGCTTGGTATGGCACCTGCTGTGCCCAGGACTGTAAGAAACTACAGGAATTTGTGTGCACAGCCTAGACTGTCATGGAAACCAACCTCCCATCTATGGAGTCCATTTATACTTCTTGTTGCCATAGAAAGGCAGTCAACAACATCAAACACCCTCCCACCCCGGTAATGCTCTCTTCCAACTTCTTCCATCAGACAGAAGATACAGAAGCTTGAATACATGCACCAACAGGTTCAAGAACAGCTTCTTCCTTGCTGTTATCAGATTGCTGAATGGACCTATCTAACTTCAAATAATTTTGATATTGCTAATGTTGATCTTGCATTGTGCACCTCCTGTGCAGCCATAACCTTGTATGTCTTGCTCTGTCTAAGAACCCTATGTTCTGTATGTCCTTGTTTGCTGTGATCTGCCTGTACTATTCACAAAACAATACTTTTCACTGTACTTAGGTACATTTAACTACAATAAATCAAATCAAATCACAGTATATTTGCCTGAGACGCACTACCTGCTTATGCTTACTAGTCTTACTGGTGGTAACACAATGCTTTTCTATCTGAGTAGTCCTTCCTGGTGATAAGACCAGCTCACTAAACATAATCACCATGACATTCTCAGTTTCAAGGATGCTCAACCACTCCATGCGGCAAATCAGGAGCTGCAGCTGAACACAGTCTCTGTAAACTTGGTTACCAAGGACACTGGAAGTGTCCCTGATTTTCCACATATTGCACAGGACCATTATGTGGTGTAGGAGGGGAGGGCTTCAGATACCCGAATCATTGTGATATTTTTCAGGGCACTTGTACAAGAAGGCTGGTTGCACCTAAACTGGAAAGGCACTAATATCCTGGCAGAGAGGCTTACTAGTGCCACCTCAGAAGTTTAAAATAGTGTGGTGGAGGATAAGAAACAGAACAGCAGGTCAGCATGTGATGTGATTGAAGAGAAGGTCAACATTAAGTCTGCCATTGTGAACTTTAGCAACTGCAAATGATAAACTAGGAACCAATCATGCAACCTTACCCACTGCTCACCAAAATCAGATTTCTCGCTCTCTATTCCTAACAAAATTGCAAACTACAAAAATATGTACCTTATATTCTATTACCTTCCAGATACTACTCACTCAGTCTCCTGACCTGATTCCTGTGCAGCCAATCTTATGTCACTTTTTGAATCCTGATGTCATTCTGGAGCACGGCCTTTGGATTCAGCTTTACTCTGATCTCTGTTCTGCTCTCGCCAGCATTCGGACTGACCTCTGTCCTGGCCCCACTCATCAGGCATAGAGAAGCTATTTTGTTTCCCTTTGTTGCATTTTCAGCTCTCTTCCTAAACCGCTATGTGTTTCTTGCAGGCTGCTTTCTTTACATTCTGCCTTGCCTATACACCGTACTCATTCACCATTCTCTAGTTACCAAACATGAGAGTAATTAACGTTTACAAGCAGAAAACATGGTGCAGTAATATCACACCAGGGACAAGTTGCAATGCAGGCAAATTCATTAGGGGCTGAATATTCTTTTGATGCATCTGTGTGCAGTGAAATTTTTCCTATAGTGTTGCAGTCGCAGTTTTTAAAGCAGATCTCTGAAATCATTCCAGATCCTATCACTAGCTTCTTTGTAACAGCACGAAGCAAATAAACTGTGTTCCAAAATGGAAAAGAGTAACTGTAACATAATAATTGAATATTATTAAAATTGAGTTTGAGTAGAGTGATGCAGCGACCCATCCATCTGCTTTATGCCTTGAGTGTTTTCAACATTTCAACATATGCCATTCTGTTTCTTCTTGATTTCCAAATTGAAATATAGTCAAGTGCTTTTCACGCTACATGCTGGCAGTGCCTTTAGCTCCTCCATGAAAATTCCTAAACATATAGCACTTAGCTTTGATCTTTCGTATGCTGATCATGCAACATTGTGGATGAGATTCTTCACCCAGAACATAATTAATTGTTCAAGGTCTTTAGTAACATCTGCTGTCATTAACATATTGTCTAAGCACATTAGTGCGTGTATGTGGTGTGCTTCAATATTTCCCGCTTCTGGCTAAATTCTTCACACATTGGAGATTCCTAATGCAGCCTGCTGCGATCCACTTTTTTTTTCTGCAACCAAAGATTTGCACAGCACCCATTTCCAAGATGATGTTGAAGGCAGCAGAATTACATAGTGAATTCTGTCACAGGATTATACATCTTAAACAAAATGTGTAATATGTGTCAATATTTCAATATTCACCAATCCATTTTTGATTATTTTGTTTATTTGTTCATGGGAATGTGGGAATCGCTAACTAAGGCAATATTTATTGCCCAGTAGAAAGTAACGGAGATGACAAGAAATGGCTAGCTACATTCTGGAGCAACTGCAGTCATTGGGTGTAGGGACATAATGCTGTTAGGAATGCTTTTCCAGGATTTTGACCCAGCAACACTGAAGGAATGGTTGTATTGTTTTAAATTTGGACGGCGTGTGACTTGAAGAGGAATTTGCCCATGATGGTATTCTCTTCAATCTGCTGCCCTTTTCCTTTAAGGCGGATGTGATTGTAGGTATACAAAGTGCTGCCTAAAGCACCATGGTGACTTGTTGTAGTGCATTTGTAGATGATACACACCACTGCCACTGTGCAGTGGATGTAGTGAATGCTGAAAGTGGTGGATGGGGGGTCCATGAAGTGGACTGCTGTATCCTGCTTGGTGTCGAGCTGCTTGAGTGTGGCTGGAGCTACACTAATTCAGGGGAAAATGGGAAGTATTACATCACACTCTTGACTTGTGTCTTGAAGATTGTAGACAGAATCAGGGAGACAATGAGTAAGTTGCTCACTGCACAACCCCCAACCTCTCACTTGCCCTCGTAGCCACAGTATTGTACATGGCTGGTCCAATTAAGTTTCTGGCCAATGGTAACTCCAGAATGTCCATAGAGGGGAATTCAGTGAATTTCAATAAACGATGGTTAGAATCTCACTTGATGGATCTGGTTATTGCCAGCACTTGAGTGAAACAAATGCCTACCATTTATCTGCTCAAGTTGAGTTGTTGCACTCCTGTTGCTGCATTTGGACATGAACTGCTTCAGTATCTGAGGAGCCATAGAGTCACAAGAATATTTACAGCATGGGAAGAGGCCCTTCAGCCCATCATGTGTGTACTTGTCATTGAACATCTATTTATTCGAATCTTCTCATTCTTCTAAATTCCAACGTGTACAGGCCAAAACTACTTACCCTCATATGAAAATCGCTTCATATCTGGTATCAACCTAAGGAAACTTCTCTGGACTGTCTCCAATATCAGAATATCTTTCCTTAGACAAGAGGCCCAAAACTGTTCACAATATTTCAACTGTAATCTTATACAGTTTTAGCAAGACTTCCTTCCTTTCATATTCTGTTCCCTTTGAAATTCCCTTTTATTCCAGCAGAACAAGATGTCATAACATTAAAATCATTTTTTCCAAGATGATGTTAGGAAGTATCAAAACATTGTGGGAGTCTGGAAGTCTCTCTCTTGAAGGGCTCACACAGTTCTCACTGCATTTTCCAAAGGATAGCAGGGACATTGCTGCTCTGACTTGTTCAGCATTGACCCCTCAAACATTATCCATAAACCTGGAACGTAAAGTATCACAAATGCTAAAAATCCAAAACAAAAACAGAAAATGCCGCAAACACCTCTCAGGTTGAGCAGCATCTGTGGAAACAAGCATTTATGTCACCATAGGCCCTCCTTTGGCGTTTATCTTTCTCCAGCGTCGTTTCCAGCATGTTCTGGTTTTAATAGTCCCACGCTGATTATCTGTTTGTCTCACTGCTGCTGGTGAAGCCTTACTGTGAGAAGTTAGTTATCGTGGTTTCCTGTATTTGCATCAGCACTGCAGACTCATTTAGCCAAGTAGCCTCCTTCAGTGCTGTAAAATTCTATGATAGAGGTTTTAATTCCCAGGCTTGCAATTAAGTTCTGCACAGTAGCATTTTACGGTGGAGAAATTACAGTCCAGTATCTCCTGTCTCAAAAAGGCAAGCAATGAAACATTAGCAAAATAAAGAACATCCTCTTTTTGTCTCCAATGCATCTTTCCCATTAAGTCGATCCAAAGGAGTATTAAAATTGGTTATCCACTCAGGCCACTCAGATTTAAAATTAATGTTATTAGTGGCAGTTTTGGATGATTACTTTAGTTGCCTGCTTGGTGAACCAGGTTAAAATTACAGCCAGTCAATGGCTAATAGTTACAGGTCCTTGGGAGAGTTGAACCACTTGGGAAATGATTAAAATTAACATCCCCTGTCAATTATTTGTTCGCAGGCACTTCATTTAATTCATGGTACTTTTACCAGCAACAAATAGGAGAAGAGTTCAATTATGCGAACCCTGATTTCCTTGCCTCAGCAAGAAATAAAATGTCAAAGGGACTTATGAACTGAGTACAAGGTAAATATAATCTGAACTGTATTTTCCTGGAGTCAGTATGGACTGCTCAGGCCAAAAGGTGTGCTCCTTGTGTTTTAATTTCAACTGAACTGTCTTGGCTTACTCCAAAGAAAGGAGAGGATTTTTTTATAAACGGTGGCTTTCATTAGCTGGGCCTTGTGCAAAAGGCTTACAGATCCATTTAAACTGAGCTACTACTAGGGGAAATCCACACCAATTTCTGTTTTCTTGATGTCCAGAGCATGTTTAGCACCCTCCCCCTCATCAGGAGACAGCCCATTGACCAAGATGGACAGAAATGTAAAAGATTAGCAAAGGAATTTCATGAAGCAGCACAGAAGTTGTCCCTTCCCCACAAATGTAAATATAAAGTACACAGATGTACAAATATACTCAAACCAATCAGCTACTTATAACAACAAAACCTCCATCAGTACACAATTCCTCGACTCCAGTTCATTTGTAACCACACTTCAACCACTGGTCAGGTTACCTATCTTCAAAACATGCAGCAATCCTCCAGCAATCCTGGGTTGTCAAATAGACTTTTTTTCTCATTTGAGTCCACAATTAAAATTACAGACCTGGGCTTTATAAGTAGAGGGTTCAAGAATCTTACATTACTTCCCAATATAATATTCACTGAACATGGAAGTGTTACTTTAAATAAGGTGGTCAGTTATTTTAAAGGCACATGATATACTTGAATTTTTTTAATATATAAAGCAAAAAGCTTGCTTATGTTTCTTTCTTTCCCTTGTGGTTTTCTCAGCTTGCCACTTACTTTTTTATTAAAACATTGCTGTCTTGATGGTGGACAGCGTGTTGGGCTATAGTCACTCTTCATCTCCTCTCCTAAATCACTATTTAAAATATATCAGTCCTGATGATGAAGGTTTCAAAATGTTAGAGGAGGCATCATGCTTGTAACCAAGTTGTCCTTATTCACTATTCACACATGACCAGTTCTATTGAAAGGGCCACTCAGTGGGAATTTGAGGATAGTATGCTGACTGATTTGCTCTTTCTTACACTAGGATTATTGGGGCTTCCATGCTACCTGTTATATTCTGGTTGAGTCAATACAGCACACACCTGAAAAAAATCAAACTTACAGTTTCCTTAAAAACTAGAAAACTCACTCCTCAAGTAAGTGGGTGAAGCATTCAAGAGATAAACCAATTGATTTTAAAGTTAATTTAAATTCATCTCAAAGGGCAACAGGAAAATAATCAAATCAGAATTAAGGAATTGGGGACTCAGGGAATAGGTGCAATTTATTCAGCTGGACCATACGATTACTTTTAAGAAAAGATTATTCATGGATGAAGCTAATGAGATAACTGATGTCAAGTCCAAGTAAATGTATAAATGTTAGAATGCTTAATTGAAGTGTAGAAGTCTGGACTTATTTACTTAAGTTTATTTCCACCTCACAAAGTCAAGCCGTTTTTGTCAATCAGTATGCTAACTCCTCTTTCCAAGCAATTTTGACTTGACATGAAATTACTGAGTAACTAATTCTGTGATATTTTGACTAGTTTCCCTCTCAGTAAGTGCTGGGGCTCAAAAACCTTTAGCAGGGAATGTCGAGGATAACTTTTGTTTCTGAGTGAAACTCCCATCTGTAGGCATTAATTCTCTTCAGGTTTTGTAGAGTTTACGACTTTTGCATGTCCAAGTACATCAAACGCTTTAGGGACAAATTGTGATTCAGTTGTGGTCTGGAGGAAGTTTAACATACCTCACCTCTGCGGCAACATTCAAAATCAGATGTCATGCAGATCTCACTCTCCACTTAAGTTTATTGGTCAGACCTTAAAAGTAACATTCTACCTGATTTGCTATCTCTGATGTCCGGCAAGTGCAAACAACTTGTCTAATTTTGTGAGAATGGCAATACCACCCCCAAGGAGATACTTTCTCCAAAATAAAACAAAGAACTGTGAGTGCTGGAGTTAGTACTTTCTCTAGATGATAATTTAAAAATAATTACGATATTGAGCATAGTGAAAAATTTCTGGATTCCTCGAGTGGAATCCCAGAATGGCTAAATAGTTCAATGCTCTGAAAGATCTTTTGTAAGGTCTGGTAATGTGCACATTGTAGTAAAACAAGTGACAGAAATCAACTATCAATTATCCATGACAACTGTGTGATCACATGCACTTTACTGCAAATCCAATCCATTTCAAATTCCAAAAGAACTGCGGATGCTGTAAATCAGGAACAAAAACAAAGTTGCTGGAAAAGCTCAGCAGGTCTGGCAGCATCTGTGGAAGGGTCACCGGACCCGAAACGTTAACTCTGTTTTCTCCTCCACAGATGCTGCCAGACCTGCTAAGCTTTGCCAGCAACTTTGTTTTTGATCCTTTTCAAATTCCGTTATTGGTTTCTTGCCAAACTTGATACAGCCGTTAAAACAAATTTTAAAAAAAGCATGTTTTAAGTTAGTGTTCAGTTAATCATTTTTCTCTATACTTCAAGCCAACTGCATTTTGAGTTAGCATAATTTCTGAGAGATCTGGTATTGCTGATGCAATCCAGTCAATCACAGTATATTAAGTGCATTTCAATATAGGAAGTCAGAGAGAAAAAGCACAAAAGTTCCATTCTGGGAGTTTGATTATCCCAAAGTAATTGAGTACCTTGAAGGGAAGTTCAGGAATATCACACCCAAGTCTGTTAGCTTTACAGAAAGTCTAATAAGCCTGGCAACTAAGGAATGGAAATGAAGTTTGTGGTATGTTTTAAGTGAGGTGGTTGGGTTTACACATGGTGACTCACACTTTATAAGCAAGCAAGAACTAATTGTGGAGTTGATGGCAGCAGCGGACAGTTTGAGTAGGACGTTGCAGTACTCTGAGTTCTGATCAGCTGTGTGCAGATACTGCAGAACTGGGGCCATCAATAAAAGAGGATACACCTCGGCCAGCAACAAAGAATATGTGCTACACTGGCAGGTTTTCCAGTTGCATTGTGTATTTGTGTACAAATCATGGAGGAGTGTATCTCCAGCATGATGTTGCATGTCATTGCAACAATGTTGCCTTTGATAGAAATGCTGGCCACCTGAATGTCACTAAAACAGCAAATCATTTCACTCCATGCTTCACTGATATGATTGTGCAAGAAGGCAACCTCAGTTTTGTCCATTCATCAATTCATTGATCTGCAGCAAAATATTCTCAAGCAAATTGCTAGCAGGAATTTGTAGAAGATATATGATGGTGAAAGGGGCCATGAAAACGAAGGTCTGTCTCAAAGTGCTTCCACTTAGCTCAATAGTTCCACCTCTCAGTCAATCCTTACTTGCTGCCTTATACACGGATAGTTGTGTCTGCCGTGCACAGGTGCAATTAGAATAGCCAGAGAGCAACCCTCACTGATGTTCAATGGCATTCCATTGCTGAATGCCCCACTGTCAATATTCTGGAGTTACCATTGGCCAGAAACTGGACTAGACACATAAATGCAGTAGTTACAAAAACATGCTAGAAATTCGGAATACTGCAGTAAGCATCTCACTTCCTTGTTCCCCAAAGCCAGTTCACCATCTACAAGGCACAAGTCAGGACTGTGATGGAATATTCCCCACTTGCCTGGATGAGTGCAGGTCTACCAATACTCAAAGTTTAACACCACTTAGGACAAAGCAACCTGCTTTATTGTCACCACATCCAGAAAATTCCATTCCCTCCATCACTAACTCTCGGTAGCACCAGTGTCTACTACCTAGAAGATGCACTGCAGAAATTCACCAATGATTATTTGATAACATCTTCAAAACTCACGATCAAATCCATGTAAAATGACAAAGGTAGCAGATCAATGGGAACACCACCATCTGCACATGACCTTTCTGGACACCCTGGTTGGTGCACACTGAATGAAGCCTCCATACCTGTTTAAGCACCTAGGACACATCTTCAGCACGCCAGTGCCTTGTTCTATGACACATTTTGCGTTCATATGACATTTATTGCAGCAGTCTAGGCATCATTGGTTGGATTTCAGCCACATTTTGAGAAAGGTATTGCTATTCTTAGAACATACAGCTGTTAACCCTGTCTTGAGGTGGGCACAGCCCAAAGAAGGTGGATAGCCACAGGATGAAAGATTCATGGCAGATGCCCAGGATCCTTGTGCATATTTAAATAAATATCTCTTCACAATTGCATACTGGCATCATGTGGCGGGGATTGGAAATCCTGGTGGTTGATAAATATTCTTGAGTCAACAATGGGTGCTTTAACTTCACGTGTATACAGTCAATGATGCCCTACATCTGAGAGAAGTGAGCCAGTGCCTTAAAATACAAGCATCTCCTTGTTCTGACCGGTGACATTGCTGACAAAGTTATCACAATTCCTGGCCCTGGTGAATGTGTTATTGACCACTTGTGCACTGATAACCATAGCACCCTGTAGGATTTGAAAGCAAAACTGTCTAAGTCTGCGAATACATTCATTGCCATTGCAAATGGCAGTGGCCACTATGTCTGGGGCACTCATGGAGCAATTCCGCTCACAAGTGACTTTGGACATTTGTAACATTTGACATGACAACCTCATGCTCCAGAAGCACTCAGTCATGGAAACTGATTGTTCACATTCACGGCCTGACCATACTGTTATGTGGGTACATTCTTCTCTTGCAACTTCAGTCCCTATTGTCCTCTTTATTCCTTCCATCTTTGGTATCATTCTCTTCGCTGCCAACCTCTCTGCGGTGTACCCCTTCTACCACATCCCTGTCTACCACTTCCATCACCACTGCTCCCTTCCATGCTGTTACAGATCCATACAGAAAAGGCACTTATATCTATGTGTGCAAGAATTTTACTGATTAGAATCTTATGTGATGCTTTAAAATGTCTAATCCATGCTGTGACTCTAGTTTCCACCTGTCTCTACAGCTTTGTTTATTTATCTGAATCCATACCTAGGCTTAACCAAACAACACGATGAGATCAGTAGTAATCAAACTCTCACAATCGAAAACAGAACAATTCAATACTATTATCAATGCTAGTAAATAGAATTAGGTATAAACAGCTTAAGCACCCTGTTAAGCCTGGAAGATAATAAATTGGAACTGGCTTTTAGGCTAAACTCTATTTTTGCCAATTTTAACTCCCCATTAATAACTAAACCCTCTTTTTTTTTAAATCAATGTTGAAGTTCCTTCTTAATTTCTGGCTTCCCAGAGCTGTAAACGTATGTTTATTTTTATGCAGGCTATATGTGCGCTAGCATGACAGCAACTATCTTCCACTAATGCACAAGAAGAAATGGAGTCCCAGTATAGTCTATCTATTTCAAATGGCAATAAATAGCATATAGTAAGACTACTATATTCAAACCACAACTAACAGTTTAGTTTAGAAGCAAGATCAGGAAACAATAAAACACACATTGGTTTTCTGATTCACATTCATTTAATGTCAGCACTAACTCAGTTAAACTGAGTGGGCTCATGGCAAAATCCAAACTAGAAAGTAACTTATCGTATAGGTACTTTAAAAAGCAATAAATATACAGTTGACATACCCTTTTCACAATGTATTTATTATGCAATCACATAAATTGCCAGATTTTTAGGAGGAAACAGTCTTTTTAGATGTTTTAATTAAATGTGCATGTGTAATATGATGCTTTTTTCAGTCTGAATACAAATGACCAACTAAATATGTAATTGAGCTAATGCATCACAAAGAAAATCTATTGCATCGGGTGCCCATATTATCAATTAACCAAGGTCAAAGGGTCAGAGATAGTAGGAACTGCAGATGCTGGAGAATCCGAGACAACAAGGTGCAGAGCTGGATGAACACAGCAGGCCAAGCAGCATCATAGGAGCAGGAAAGCTGACGTTTCGG